>NC_056748.1:996296869-996335916 GCF_019279795.1 Protopterus annectens | reverse complement strand
GGCAAAAGCTAAAAATATAGATCCTTTTACTGCCCCTGTTCAAACAGTTTTGGATTTCTTAGCGGAAATCTTTCACACGGGCTCTTCATCTTCCACGGTCAAAGTTCAGTTGGCTGCTATCTCGAACTTTCATGTCGGGTTTGCAGATCACAACATTATGTCCCACAGGCTTTGTAGAGCCTTTCTAAAAGGTATTTTTCTCCTGAAACCTCCAGTCAGGAGTCCTCCTCCTCAATGGGACCTAACTCTAGTGCTGACATCCTTAATTCTTCCTCCCTTCGAGCCAGCTGTTTCATGTTCCCTGAAATTTCTTTCATGGAAAACACTCTTCCTTGTTGCTATTACCTCGGCAAGGAGAGTGTCAGAACTTCATGCTCTCTCTGTTCGTCCCCCTTATTTGGTCTTCCACAAAGACAGGGTATCCTTGAGAACTAATCCAACCTTTTTGCCTAAGGTGGCCTCAAAAAATAATTTGAACCAATCTATTGACCTCCCTGTATTTTTCCCTAATTACTCAAACAGATCGGAGCAAAAATTACATTATCTTGATGTTCACCGCCAACTCTGATATTATTTGGACAGAACAAGACAATTCAGGAAATCTGATCAGCTCTTTCTTTCTTATGCTGATAACAAGAAGGCCTTCCTGTCTCCAAAGTGACCTTATCTAGATGGCTTTCTTCCGTCATCTCTGAAATCTATCACCTCAGGGGAAAACAGCTGTGCTCGAAACCTAAAGCGCATTCAACCAGAAGCTTAGCCACTTCAACAGCTTTTCAGGCTAGACTTCCATTAGACACTATTTGTGCAGCAGCCACTTGGGCCACTCCTCATACCTTTGTTTCTCATTACAAATTGGATTTGGCCTCCAGGGATAGAGCCAGTTTTGGCTCTACAGTTCTCAAGAGTCTGTTCCATTGAGCCACCCAGGATAGAGGTGCTAGGGCCGGTCCCATCAGAAGCAAGAATGGCGAGATTGACAACTTAACATTGAGAAGTTATGTACCTACCATAACGTTCCATGTTAGTTGTCTTCTCGCCTTCTTTCTTGACCCTCCCTCCTGCCCCTGGCCTGGACAGACCTTTTTCTCCCTATGGAAGAATGCTTCTTAAGACCAGCTAGTTCTGGTCTACCTTAGCCATCCTTCAGGCTTTTGCCTTTCTTTCCTTCTGGGAAGTTTTTGTGCTAGGTATTATTGCCTATAGATAACAAACGAGATCTGGGTACTTACCGCCTTGCATCATGGGATATGGGGCTGCCTCGAGCTGGTAAAAGTGACTCTCGAGCTTAGCAAAGTGCCGAGTCGGAGCCGAGGATCAGCTCCGAACCCATTAAGCAAGAAAGAAGGCGAGAGAAGACAACTAACATGGAACGTTATGGTAGGTACATAACTTCTCATTTAAACTTGTATCCAAAATTTCTGGAAGGGATAGAAATAACATCTTTATTCACAATGAAGGCGCATTGGTTACATGAACCACATCTATGCTTCATTCTAGTGGACTCATTTTCAACAGCCTTATTTTTCTCAAAAAATTCTTTCAAATTCATTCCTCTTTTTCTAACGAAACCTGGCACTGAAGGGATAAGATGTTTTATATATTCATTCACTGAAATAATGGGCCAATACTTTAAGATGACCTGTTCTATTACCTGAGAGTCTGAAGAATATGTATATGCAAAACTATTCTTAAATTTGGAGGTGTTGTTGTCTATCACCAACTCCGTACTGGCTATCCCGGTACCTAGTAGAGGGTAATACCTAGATTCCCTGTTATCAGTAACTTCCTGGGCCAATCCATCAATCAAGTTGACTGGATATCCTTTTTCTATAAATAAGCCACGGAGTGTATTGGCTTCCTCCAAAAAATATTCAAAAGTGCTACACATTCTCGAGGCTCTAATCATTTGGCCCTTAACTATCCCTTTTTTCTGGTAAAAAGGGTGCCCGCTACAAAAATGAAGGTACGCGTTAGAAAAGGTAGTCTTCCTAAAAAGTTTGGAATGAAAACAGCTGTTTGCGTAGTCCTTAATAAACATAATAACATAGTTAGGTAGGGGTTTGAATCCTGCAAATGGCAAGTGTGTGTGGAGGGGGGTTAGTTTGTATGCAAGTCTATATGAAAGAAACGTCCCTTTTGGCAACTAGGAGAACATACTACAGGATGCACATTCCCCTTTCTAAACACTGATGATGTCAGCACCCTATAAGTACAACCAGAGAAGGGAAACTCCCAGTAATTCAAGTGTGTGTTTGGATGAGGGGAGTTGTGTGTTTTTTGCAGTGTGTGTGTGTTTGAGGGAGAGTTTGTGTTGCAAGTCTGTCTGTATGTTTAAGTAATGCTTTTGGCAATTAGGAGAACACACTACATGATGAACATTACCCTTCCAAACACTGTTGATGTCAGCACCCTATAAGTACAGCTGGAGAAGGGAAACCTCCCAGTAATTCGAATAGCGCGGTCTGCTAATGCATCTCTCTCAAGTGTCATAACAGAGTTATGTAGGGGTTTGAATCCTGCAAATGGCAAGTGTGTGTGTGTTTGGATGAGGGGAGTTTGTGTGTTTGCAAGTCTGTGTGTGTTTGGATGAGGGGAGTTTGTGTGTTTGCAAGTCTGTATGAAAGTTATGTGCTTTTTGGCAATTAGGAGAACACACTACATGATGAACATTACCCTTTCCAAACACTGATGATGTCAACACCCTATAAGTACAGCTGGAGAAGAGGAACCTCCCAGTAATTCGAATAGTGCGCTCCGCTAATGCGTCTCTCTCAAGTGTCATAACATAGTTAGGTAGGGGTATGAATCCTGCAAATGGCAAGTGTGTGTGTGTGTGTGTGTGGGGGGTAGTAGGGTGTGTGTAATTGCAAGTGTGAGAGAACAGTTCCTTTTGGCAACTACTACAATACACCAGATGCTGCATATTCCCCCAGTAAACACAGGTGATGTCACCACACTATCAGTACAGCCAAACAGGGCTAATCGCCTAGTAATGCAAATAGTGCGCTCCACTACTGGGTCTATTACTACTGTCAGAGCATAGATAGGTAGGTTTTGGAAACCCACAACTGCCACGTGTGTTTGTGTCACACAAAATGCCCATGTGTGGGTTGTTGTTCATAACAATGCATGACATTGCTTAAACCAGCAATGGCAATGCACACATGATGTATGTGTGTGACACATACACATATATACCTGTGACCTTCAATAGTTCCCATGTCTGACACGTGCCTCAAGTGAATAAATGGTATTTGCACTGCATAACATTATGACTGTGTCTTACTGTGCAGGAGCTGCATGCAGTATGTGTATATACAGTGTGAGTTGTATATGGTATCATCCTAACAGCGGGGGATACACATCTGGTCTGGGCCATATAGTCTACATGTATTTGATGAACAGGTGCTGCATGTTCCCACCTGTTGTGGGAGTGGTAGCATGTTGTTCCACTGCAATTCAGTGACTACATGCTGGGAACCTTTCAGCTAGTGTGTTGTTGCTGCAGTAATGCTCACACACAATGGTCGGCTGGATGCAGTCCAGCCATATAAAGACATATCTAGAGACCGTCATATTCCCAGTGTTGTTAGGGAGGACAGGTGGGTTTCCTGTGTATGGGAGGGTTGTGTGTGCCAGGCTATGAACCAGAAGGCAGTCCAGCACACTGTTAGCTGCACATGGATAGGCCCTGATGCTTTGTGCTGTGCCAATAACCTGGAGGTGTGTGTATCTGTGGTGCCTTGAGATACGATACCTCCCCCCTGTTCATGTGTGGTACATGTGTAGGGGACGACAGGCATGGTATGAGGTATAACCTGGCAGTGATGGGTTGCACCTGTGAGCCGTGAATCAGGAATCTGTTACTGCACAGATATTGCAGTTTACCGTGCTGAGGACAGTGTCTAGTTCATGCATATTGCGGTGTACACTGCTGGTGTTGTGTAGCATTACTGTTAGTGTCCTATCCCTTGTGATACCCACGGAGGTGGCTATGTAGTCTGTGCTCTGCAGCAAAAGGCACTATGTGTTTATCAAGAGGCTTCGCCAATATACAATGGCCCATGGGTGACACATGCAAGCTGCCCCTCGCAAATCATTGTGGCTTCCCTAGCATGTAAGCACACGCTGACAGGCATTGGATACCCTATGAATGACATTGGAGATTGAGCAGAATGTAGACATAGAACACCCTTCCTACATATTGTGGTAGCATACCTGGTGAGGGTATGATGGCAACCAAGGTCAGGCTCATACCAGCCCGTGCCACATGCTGAGAGAGCCCTTCTATGTTCCCTATCATGTAGTCCAGGGAGGTACGTCTCAGGTCATCCATAGTGGCATGGACAATGACTGAGTCATATGTGTCCATGCCTCTGACTGACCTGTATGCATGTGTTATGTGGTGGACCATAGTGCCCCATGGGCATATCACTGTGACCTTCACCATGTACAGCCTGTTGAGCGGGACCCCACTGCACCGGCCAAGAGAGGTACCTGACACATCTGTAGCAGGTGTGTTGTGTAGCCCTACAGGCTGTGAGTGTTTGGCACACGGGATGTATGTGCCATGTGTGGCATGTGCTCTGTTCCGACTTAACGTATACCTGTGTGCCAGCAGCGGAGGTGTGTGATCCTCAGGCAGGATGCTATTTTGAGGCTCCAAGTATGCCCCAGTGTGTTCATGTGTTTGTATTGCTGTCAGTGCAGGTCTATGTCAGACTGGTATTGTAGTCACTGTAGTATGTCATGCCACCTGACAGGGTATGGCAGTACTGGGTTCAGAGTGCTCAGTCCCCAGATTAGCTATGTGGTTGCATCTCACACATGTGTTGTACGTTCCTGGCCATGGGAGAGGGTTGACTGCATACATGTGGCAGCTGTGACATTGCCACATGACTCACATATACCACAACTGGACCATAGAGGTGATTCACAGGTTACCTTTGCACATGCTACCATAGTAGTGTGATTGCCATGGTGATTACCAACACATAGGGCCAATGGGGAACAACATACTGAAGGTGAGTATGTGTGGGTGTACTGCTTCTGATTTCATAGTGCTGGCATTTATGACTGCACACGTGGGCAAATGCCAGGTAAGTCATATGCAATGTGTCACAGGCAACGTACATGCGAACAGGACAGACAGTGACGTTCTGTCAAGTGAGACATTGACATACATATAGTACGCTATGCAGATGTCACTAGGAATCCACAGAAGCTCTGTAAATCTGCATTGCAGGTCGAATCAGTGTTCCAGGGAACCTCAAGCAAACATGCATGCAAACAAAGCTATAGTAAGCAGGGCTGGAAGTAGTCCATTGTACAACAAAGAAGGGGTACCACTGCCAGTAGGTAACAGTGCAAATATGCAGGCACTATAAACATGTACCCAGGAATGCACAGCTCAGATGTCCATGGTAAAACTGATATTATTTAATATTTAATTTAATTTAAATTAAATTGCTACTGCACACATATCAACATGCGCAAACATCCACATTGCATAGTCATTGTGGGCAACATGCCACCATTAGTGTACATGTCCATCATTGCGTATCACTACTTGCATTACCGTCTCCCCTGTGCTACCTGTGTATGTGGCTATCTGTTGACATCCTTACCACCGGTATGCAATAATGTGCAGCTGTTACACTATGGTACTTACTATGGGTGTAGATAACAATTCAGGACAGTCATACAGTTACTGCATCAGGCATGCTGGGATATACACACAATCATATCAGCACACTGTACTGTTACCAACATGATACTAGTAATACACTTCTATGTAGTCACCCTGTGCATCAGCAACATGTTAACCTGTTCCTGCACTGATGTTGGAGATTGCAGGAGGTGGCACAGTTTCATCATATGCACAGGGTGTGAACTAGGTATGCCTGAGTCTGCCACAGATGCCAACAATTGACATGTATGTGTATGTGTGTTGGTGAGGGACAGCAGTACAGGGTGGGGCACTGTTGGTGCAGTGTGTGCGTGTATGTGGTAGCCCTAGGTGTTACCATTTCGCATGTGTGTATGCATGCACACAGTTCCACCTCATGGCTGCCATATACTGGAGTTTGTGGACAGCCACAGACTGCACCTGGCAGGTCATACAGATCAGTGTCTGTGGCCACGGACACTGTACCTGTGCCTGGCAGGGGTGCTACGGACCATATCCGGTACTAAGCCAGACTGGGTACTGTCATCAGAAGTGGGTGTTTGTTGACTGGACACAGGTCCCTGTTGGGACTGTCCAGAGCCACGTGCACATGGTCTCCTGGGGCAGTCTGATGACAGCACAGACCCAGCATTGCTGGGGCTGCTGCTGGCACTATGGGGACGTCCGCTGGCCTGTTGTCGTCCGCGCTTACTGCCAGCTGCTGCTGTTGCTGGCATACGGCCATGTCGACGCCGTAACCGTCCACCATTGCCCTGGCTCATGGACATGTAGTTGTGGAACTGCTGTAATATGTCCCCACAACGTCTGTCTATGACATCTGTGAAATTACGGATAGCATCCGTGATGTCACGCATACTGTCAGTCATGGATGTGCAACATGCTCTCAGCTCCCACAGACCCTGTCTGGTGTACCTTTCCATATGTGACTGTGCCTGCATGATAGCCCGAAACATAGCTGAGGTTGACAGACCTCTTTGGGCACGTCTGCCAGAGGCAGTACGCCCACGGATGCTCCCACGAGAACCCATGGGAAACAATCTGTGTGGTACCATCTCAGGACCTTGCCCATGGCTGCTGTGTGGGGAAGCATGTGCCACAGATACCACATTACCCTGGTCAATGCCCACTGTATCCTGTCCATCACTTAGGGACATTGGTGACATAGGATGTACTGGCAGGATGACTGTACGCAATGATGGGGTTGACAGCTGTGTACTGTTAATTGGCTGACCAATGACTGACCCTGACACACCTTCCTGTGCCATTACACAGATGTCATCATTATCAGTACCTGTGGCACCAGATTCAGGTTCCCTGCTGCAGGACACCAGAGCAGCACCAGAACCTGTGGGAGGAAGACAGGAAACACAGTTTACAATGTCTACACAATGTTACCAATGATGCACACGTGGACACGTGCACACGTGGACACAGGCACACATGCACACGTGGACACAGGCACACAGGCACACATGCACACATGCACATGTGGACACAGGCACACATGCACACGTGGACACAGGCACACATGCACACACGAACACATGCACACCCCGCAGTATGCACACAGAGCACTACTGAGTTACACTATTATTACTAGCACTATCAGGACCATTATAGGTATTGTTAAAACACACTCACCAGCATGGATGGGCTGCCTTGTTGTGACACTGCAGGGACCTGCAGAAATGAGGGGATTAATGTCAGTGGGCACAACTGT
Organism: Protopterus annectens; assembly: GCF_019279795.1. Classification (NCBI taxonomy): domain Eukaryota; kingdom Metazoa; phylum Chordata; order Ceratodontiformes; family Protopteridae; genus Protopterus; species Protopterus annectens. The sequence goes on along the minus strand of NC_056748.1, from coordinate 996,328,504 downwards.
GCCATTGATACTGCGTATGATACAGTTCAGTAGTACACCAGTTGCCTTTCACATGTCAGTTGCTGATATTGGCAATATAACACCTGCACAATTGCATACTATGTTGACAGCTGCATACCAAGGACACACCTTACACATGCATAAACTAACAGTGTACAGAACAGTCAAGTGTACATATGGCATATTACCTGCACACTCCATGTCATGTTGCTGTGTGGCTCCAGCCTCCATCATAATGCAGGTGTGTTGCTGTTGATGTTCCTGGGCTGGAGCCACAACACTTAGGAGTAGCCCCTCCAGTCTGGTGAGGCGGGGTTGTGTGGCCACCCCACCTCCTGTAGCGACCTGTTGTCTGTGGATATCCGATGCACACTGATGGACATTTCTGATTAAATCACTGCAGTGATGTCGTACCTGCTCATATGTCCTATTATGTGTGCCAATGTCATTTACCCTACGGACAAGGTCTTGCCACAGTGCAGCCCTCTCCTGCTGATTCTGGCTGGTGCGGGAAAACAGTATGTCATAATCCCGCACCAGGCTCTGGTGTATCTCTTCATCTTCTGCAGCAGAGTAGGCAGGATTTCACTGATGCGCCATGTCCCTGAAAGAGAACACAAACAGGATATCAGCAAACTATGTCAGCAAAATATGGCACACATACTATACATGATACTCAACTGTAGTGATATACTACTACTCCCATATGTAGCATGTGTGTGTCTCTTGGTGGATACACATGTACATGGCCAGATATCAGTGCTCAGCCAACACCTGTGCAACAATACCTGCCACATTCCATACAACATAGTACCAAGCCCCATCAGTCAGCACACTGAGACAGGTCCAATGCACCACCTCACTCTGGGGGTGCATAACAAGTAACTGTATGTAGAACGTCATCCACTAGTGTGATCTGGACACACAATAATCGGCCTGGATATACATATTCCCACCACCACCACCAGCACAGTAGACTACTTTGATATATATGTGAATAGACAGATTTTCACTTGTTAGGACTGAGATGATGTCCATGCAGCCCACTGGAAGCCACAACCCACAATGCTGACCCCTTTGCAAATGCTTCCCACGGACATCCCAAAGAATGCATGGAACATGCACACACAATTCTAACCCAGACCCTATGCACAAAGATTAAGCATCCTGTCTGGTGGACCCCAGCCAAAGACAAATTGTATAACGATTGAAGGAGGCTACTGCAGGACAGAGCAGGATCACATAAAGGGAAGGCATCTGTTGTCGGCACTAGTAATAAGCTAAGTTCTCTCATAACAACATCCAAGGCCAACTCTGAGAGGGAAATGGCCAAGGACACTATAGATAACCACAAGGCTTTCTTCAGTTTTCTTAGACACATGGACCAAAAGCCTTGGATATGCTCAGAGTTAGTACACAACTACATAAAATTCACTGAACCCACAGATATTGGCAACATTCTGGCAGACAGGTTCAGTGCAAATATCCCCCCTCCCTCTCCCCCAAAATAAGAAATACTTATCACAGCTGAATGTAACCTCCCTGTCATCTCAGATGTCCAGGTGAGGTTTGCCCTCAGCAAAGCAGAACACACAGCATCAATGTGACCTGATGGTATCCCTGGATGTGTGCTACGTGAGCTCCAAGAGGAGCTACAACCACATATAAAACTGATATTTAACCTTAGCTTTACTACGGGATATGTACCTGAACACTGGCATACAGCAACAGTGCCCACTCCACAAAGGAGGCACCTCTACTGACCCTGGGAGCTACCGCCCCATAAGCTTAACCAGCCTGGTCTGCAAAGCTATGGAAAGATTCATTATGGGACTCGTATACAGCGGTATTGGGTACCTACAGACACTTGATCCCACCCAGTTTGCCTTTGTGAAAGGCTGATCCTGCCTTTTGAACCTGGTTGACTTTTTCAAAACAGTCACTACAGCCATTGATGAGGGCAAAGCAGTCCATACAGCCTACCTGGACTTGCGTAAGGCCTTCAACACAATACTCCACTCAGGCATCATAGACAAGCTCATCAGCTTAAATGTTAATACATATGTCACATGATGGGTTGCAAACTGGTTGAACAACAGAATCCATACAGTCAAAATTGCGGGATTCATGTCAGACTCAAAGCCAGTCACAAGTGGTATCCCACAGGGCTCTGTCCTAGGACCCCTCTTGTTTGGCATTTACTTCTCAGATGTGAAAGCAAACATGGGCGGGTTGTGGATGACAAAGTTCCCAGATGACTGCGAGCTAAGCGCCATAGTCGTTACACCAGCTGACACACACATCCTACAGACAGGCCTCACTGAAACGGACAACTGGTGCCAGAATCATGGCCTAACACTGAATGACATATAATGTATAGTCATCCCCTTTGGGTAAAACAATGAACACACAACTTATCACGTAGACATACATATAGATACAGACCAATAACACATATGGAGGGTTCACAGTATGTAGACTATTAAATTGTCACTTTACATTACCTGTGTTTGTCGCAGCTGGTTGCGTTACCATTAGTATAGGTTCCTGCTGCTGCTAGCCCAGCTTGATACTGACACTGATGACAGCTTCAACTTAGTTTGTCTTAAGTGTGGTTTTTGTTTGTGTTTTTATTTTCTTTTTTTCTTTCTTTTTCTCTCTCTCTCTCTGCCTCCAGATGGTGCAATGAAAGTATTGCATGCGTGGAGTGGGAGTACAGGATGCTTTTGTAGGTATCTGCATATGTCCATGTGATGGCCTCTGCACCAGTTGTAAGCCAGCAATTGCTAATTGCATGCAGCCAGTTGTGTACTGATTGCAATTCTCACTGTGATTTCAGGACAGTGCTATAAAAGGGTATGTGAGATAGGCGTTGCCCTTTCAGATTGTAAGGGTGGGGACCATGCTGGTATGCTGTGGACACTGTTCTGTGAGTGTAAAGGTTAGTATCTCTCTCATAATTCAGGCTGTGTTGTCGATTAACATTTCTCCATTCAACTCTCCTATTTTCTGTACTAAGTGTGTATGTACACTGACACCTACACCTATATATATATATATATATATATATATATATATATATATATATATATACATATATTTATATATGTATAATAACTGACATTATTACCTACTAGCTACCAACTAGCATGGCTGTTTCTGTTCACACACTACTATTATAGAAATCCACTAGATTTGACAGTAAATATACATGACATGCTTTGTGTACTACACATCCTGTATTCCCTTTACATTCATTCCTACTATTACATGATATATTTATTGTAGCACAATGTTCTTATATAACAGTCATGGCTTAGTGGTAAGTCATGCAGACTACTGTTTCCAAGGTCCTGGGTTCGGGACTGACAGTGGGATTTTATTTTGCTTTTGAACTGACTACAGGACCTGTCATTCAGAATGACTAAGGCACTTTTAAGCAGTTGTAACCGGGTTAGCGGTGGTTTGCCCGGAGCTCCCGCATGCGCACTGGCGTTCAGCTCCGCGCACACCCGCTTACAACTGCTTAACAGTGCTTACTCTGGTGCACACCCGCGCTATTTTCTTTGAAAGAAATGAAAATGGGGAGACAGGAAAGTGGTGAAAAAGGGGTCACAAAGAGGGTAAGACAGTAGGGAACAAGCTTGGGTTTTGCAGGAGGGATGTAGGTAAGGCCCATAGCTGCCCATTTCTTCATCAGGAACAGCTGTGCATATGTTTGTAATTTGGTGTGACATTTGAAACCTTCCACCCCTGAGAGAGGTGTCAGGACAACAATAATACTTGTTGTACAGCCAATTGTAATTGACAGTTTCCATGTCCAGCAGACATGTGTGCGAAATGGGCAGCTATGTATGGGGCGTAATTTTTTTGTGGATACAGAGTGCCCTTTTTTTTTTTTCTTTTCAGGTGAGAGTGGTATGTCAGGTAAAGGAAGTTGGTATAGCTGGGAAGGTAGGTTGGGTAGATCAACAGACAAGACAAGCAAGACTCATACAGGGGCGGTGTATGACACGTGTGGGGGGGTTACACAATTGACGGGGACGGATGTTTGGATATCCAGAGCCCATGAGCCCACAGATGGCAACAGTGGAACTGATATCCCCACCCATGGGCAGTTGCCACTGTACCTTCACTGCCCAGGATGGGGCTGTGCTGGGGGCTGTGTAGGCCGGGTAACAGGCATGCCTGTTAGTTGTGCCACCTGTGCCTCAAGCTGGCATAGGGGCCCAAGAACAGATTCCTGGATCTCCCTATGCACCACAGTCCGGACGCTACAGAGGGTGAGTGGTGGTTCTCCTCCGGCCACACTTGCAGAGGGGGGATGAGCCCCATCCCCTGCAGCGCTTCCACCCGCAGGTGGCACAGGGCCATCGGAGGAGGGTCCGAACTGGGCACTACTGCCAGGTGCACTCACCAGCTGAGGTGGGAGAGGTGGGTCCGCTGGAACCCGCCTTCCCTGTCATCCTATGTTTTGCATTATGTCATGACAGTTTGGGTTAGTAACATACAATACCATTCGCAATTAGTTGTAACAGCATGCATTAGTATTCCCATTAACCAAACACCCGGATATTCACACCATTGAACAGCGAGCATAACACATGCATAATTTGAACAGCAATACACAGTCCAACAACATGCAGGGTTGATTGATGGCAACAGGCCATCAGGTTTGGATGTATGAACAGGGCAGATGCATCAACATACATGCAAATATGCATGACCCAACAGGACAAATGTCCAGGGGTGTTAATTGTGATTGCACATACCAATTTCACGTGGAATGGATTATATGTGGTTATAGGGTAGGGTGAAGAAAATATAATTAACACCTTCAAATACCAATACATATGCTGTACATTCCTAATAGCTGCAGATATATACACACTACAGTTGTACCTACAGTTTCCTATGTGATAACTACTTCAAGTTGGTGATAGGAATGTTACTGCTACATCAATATACATTTTCATTTTTATTCATACACGTTCATATCTGACTTTGTTCAGCTACATCATCCTGCTACATTTGCTTTATATAGCTATAGACAACTGTGAATGTTTGGTATTTCAGACGATCATACTATCTGCATATTGCAGACTGAGAGCAACATATCCAGATTTTGGGATACACATTCCAGCTGCAGGAACAATTTGAACGCATTTCGCAGTTTGGTTCTGCTTGTCACATTCATTTCATTCTGTACTAACTGCAGTATACTTTATTCAGGAGTTATTACTACTTTATTGGTGGATTCATAACTCTTTCTCACACTCTCTCACTTGTTTTAATTTTACAATTCAGGATGGTACTTACTTCTAGGCTTTATTGACATGTTTTACCTGTTGTTATTACAATCCTTTCCAACATTCTCAATTCTGTCATGTTTCAGTATTTCAACAGGGATATATTTCACACATGTGATTTGCTCATCTTCTGCAGCTGTACTTTTCAGCCTGCTGCAGGTTGTGTACAATTATATTACAGGTGGGGCATCTTTATTTCAGACTTTATTTCAGACATTTTCATTTTTCTGTTTGGATTACAGACTGCAACACACTTTTGTAATCAAGCAATACTTGCAAACACTCTTACACTGTTACTTGCACATTTTATTACTTAGTGACTACACTGCACTCTTTTGCTAACTGTCATACTTTTATATTTATTTACAGTTACAGGGAGAGGGTTACTGACCTGCTTGGTGGCGCAACCGCACCAGCCTATCGCCATAGGCTCTGCAGTTCGCAGAACGGACACCTGCAACTGTAATATAAATAAAGTAATATTGGAATACACATCTCCATAATATCAGCTAGGTTAATTTCTTACATACATAATTAGATGTGACTTACTCAGTAGTAGGGCGTTGGGCATTTGCCGGGCCTCCTGGATCCAAAGGTTCAGTTGGTCCTGTTTACGTCTCTTCAGTTCCGCATGGTGGTGACGGACCTGCTCACCAGTCCTTGGAATCCCTGTGAAACTGGTGAGATCATGAGCCAACTGGTCCTACGCCTCAGCCCTATATGCTCCCCACAGGACCTGGCCCTGCATGAGTTGGGCCTCATGATTGTGGACAAGGAACCAGACCATATATCTGGACTCCTCAATGCCCCACCTCTGTGCTCGGAAGCAACTACCCTCACCTACTCCTGACATTCTGGCTGCAGGTTAGTTCTACAATCAGTTATGCTGTGTATTCCCGCCTGTGGGGCTTATATGTGTCGTTTTTCCCGCACTTATCTGTGATTGGCCATTTTGGAATTGTATCAGCTTTACAAAACCTGCTTTGTCATGCTCCTCTTTCTATTCATTCCTATATATTTGCTATTGCTGTATTTCTAAGTACAGCTGTCATGGCTTAGTGGTTCAGTACCTTGACTATGGTGCATGGTATCCTGGGTTTGAAGCTGACCACTGCTTTTTATATTTTATGACTGTCTAGACATGCTAGGGGGTGTGTCTGTGTAAAGGCAGTTTTGTTACAGCTTGCTCAACGTTGCCCGTCTGTTAGCTTGTTGGCACGGTGCGCAGCTCCGCACAAATGGGTTAAGCTGGTTTACACGTCATTTGGCTGTCAGCACGCATATTACGCTCAACTCAGCCATGGGCACACAGTTTCAGCGTGTTGAACCACTTCTCACCTACGGGCACTCATTTTGCACCTGTTAAACCACTGCTCACCTTCGGGCACTGATTTTACACCTGTTAAACCACTGCTCACCTACGGGCAGATGCACTCACCTTGTTAAACTGTAGCTCAGCTATAGGCACATCTGGCATTTTTTAGTATTTTGTTATCTCACACTTCTTCAAAATAAATGGCCTATTTCATTACATTTTACATAAAATATAATTTTATATGTGTACATATATGTCAGGGACCTGTTTCGTCCTTATTTCACTAAATATAAAACTTTATGTTGTGGGGGCTCAAACCATGACTGCCTGCTCTTCAGCCGACATCTCTACCGCTATGCTATTGCTTTTTGGCTTACTTTGCATAGTTAGTTCTTGTATGATTTTCCACTTACTGCTAACTGTGGCTGAGCTACGGGCACGCCCGCACAAACGAGCGCACTCACGGGCAAACATCTTTACAATTAAAAAAATATATATAACCTGTACATTTATATATTTTATGTTCATAGTCTGTGGGGGCATGTGTTGTGTCGTGTTTATTCACATTTCCATGGACTCTGTCGTGGGGGTTTACTTTCGGGACTTTTACTCTTCTGGAGGCGTGTCCGTTTGCAGGGCTCGGCCTACGGACACGCTCCCTACTGTCTTCCACGGACCGTGTAAGCCTTAGGTGTGATTCAGCATGCCCTCATGCATATGCATGACATGCTGACATCACACCGTTTAACTGCAGCCTCCGTGTAAGCCTTGTAACTCTTACACAGAGGCTTCGTGAATCCTGCCCTATGTATTCAGTACAACCTTTATATTACTAACATTGCTTTTGAATAATGTCTTTGCTGGAGTCTCTACTATTTTTGATGCTGTTATACAGTTACAAAATATTGAAATAAACTAAATAGATGTTGGCTTAACTAACACATGCTTAAAACAGATATATTTACATTATTTACATTTGCTGTTGTCTGCATTTTGCTCTTGTGCATTTTAAATAGATGCACTTTAGGTGAAAAGAAAATACATGCATGTTAGTCTTGTGACTGCATGTCTTTACTGCTTTTAACTACTCTCATTTGATTTCTGTGCCCTAGAACTGTTTTTTGTTATTTGAAATGATTTCAAAAAGTCACCATTTAAGTGTTGATTTAACTGAATGAAAGTTTTATTAGATCCTGGTGTGTATGCTTAACCATTTTCTAAACATAGAGTAGTATGTCGTAACTTGTTTTTTATTAGTGTAGCTTACTGCTGTTGCTTTAACTCTTTACTAACAAGATTCTTTTCGTCTTGTGATTCTGCATGTACTGTCTGATATGCCTCAATATTTTGTTCTGCCGACTCTAAAGCTCTTATACACTTCTGAAAAAGTGTTTGCATATGTTGTTTAAACTTTCTGAACTCACTCTGTCTGTCTCTTAGAAGTTTATTAAATTGTTCTGTCAGTTCAACATGAACCTTGTCTTTGTTCTTATCTGTTTTGTACTGTGCAGTGGTTTTATGCCACTTTTGTCTAGCAAGATGTACAGAAGATTCTGTTAATAACTGACTTGTTGTAACTCTGAAGTTAACATTTCACATATGGTAACAGGGCATAATGCAAGTGTATGACCCTTATCTGGCTGTTTACCAGTAACAATGGTCTGAACTGTACTTTTTATAACATTGCACACACAAAGCAGTTTGCTATTACTTGCACAATAAACATTTGCTGTCATACCAATCATGTTTCTGTTTAAGATACCAGTCAAACATAATCCATTTACATATTTCCTGACTGTCAACTTGCCCTAATAAGGTTTTACATTTGCTAATATGCTGTGTATACAACTTCTGTAGTCTGTCTAAAATTGACACAGTAATAGTAATACTTTGTTTACCACCTTTACTTAATGCATGTACATTTTCATAGGTTCTGTTTACATTTCCTACTAGCCAGATTTACGGCATTCATGCTGTTATGTAACCACAAAAATTTGCTTACCAAAGTTTACGCTAACTTCAGCTGGCCAGTTCTGAACACAGTAGATGGTCAGAAAACTTTGTAGTTACTTGAAGAGCTGGTCAAATGAGTCTGGCAGTAGCAAATTCAAACTTGAAGTGTCACCAACCTGGAGAATTTGTGGCACTGTTTACTTCCTGGCCTGTAGTCCTTCTCTGGATTCAGACATCTGAGGAACTGTACTGCTGCAAACTATGGAAATTGAAGTGCTCCTATTCTGAACTCAATCAGGTACATAAATGTTAGTTGCTGCACTTTTACTGAAGTGACCTTATACAAGGCACAGGCAAGGTTCACCATGGAAAAGTTATTTATTTTACTGAAGCTACCGAAATACAACTCTGTGTTGGTGCCTAGTAGAAATAAAAGTCTGTATGCTAAAACCAAAGTCTGATTAAATGCAGATGTTTGTCAAATGTGGTAAATGCTTCAGTGCCTTGTAGAATAAAAGTCTGGTTAGTGCACATAAACTTTTCAGATTATTAACAATCTCAGCAGCATATTATTATTATCTTTCTTGCGCAGAACTAAATATATCTTTCTGTATAACAGACAACACGTACAGTAATGTACAGTTTGCAGGGTTCCTGTCTTCAAGTTTACTTCTCATACAGCATAAATGATTTCCAGTGTGCAGATATAAGCAGATCTCACAAGAAATATCAACATTATTCTCAAGCTGTACCAGCATGGTACACAAACATGAATGCTGTCGTTTAGCTGAGAACAGTTTAACCCATTTTTTAGCAAACAAAAATGTATGCATCTAATGGACTATATTATTCCTACATATGTTATAGCAACAGACGTGTATATGCATCTAGCCTGCAAACAGATTTACATGCATTTATAAATCTCTAAATATATATATATATATATATATATATATATATATATATATATATATATATATATATATACACACACATACATATCTAACAGTAAGTATGTAATTATATATTTATATCAATGATGATGAACAGTGTGGGCATGGAAGATAATTTTAGCAGCGGTAGAAAGAACTGATAACGAAGATTCATCTAGTGGTGACACAAGCACGTTATACCGAGAATATAACCAGATTACATTATTGCCAGTTCTAATCTTTACCTTTAAAATGGCAGTGTGTGCTGTCATACCAGGACTAATCAGTAAGAAATTATTACGTTAACGCCATAAAGGTTTGAGAATGAATGAATTTTATTACTTAACCTTTAACTGGCTTAATGGCTTCTGAGCTGTTTGTACATACATAAAAATAAATGCTCCATGGTTCTATAAAGTTGTTTCAACAATAAGAGGAAATTAATGGTGGCTTCTAAAAACAGCATGTATATTCCTAATTCATTACTGAATGAAGTATGAAGTAAATGAGGAAAATGTTCTAAAATGTAGATGTAGACTTTTTCTGATCTTTTGTGATTTATTTTTTTCCCTTGTGTTCTAGGTCTAAGGAAGATGAAAGCTAATCTAAAGAATGTGGACTGCATAATTGAAGTTCATGACGCTAGAATATCCTTTTCTGGACCGAAAAGTACGTACTTCTGTTTATAGTGATTTAAAGAAATTTTTGAGCAAAAACAGTGGTTATAGATTTGTTAGTACATACTGGAGTGGATTTAGAGTCTAAAGTCCTATGTATATACATATATGTACATTTGATATACAAAATATCTTTGCAGTTTACTTTGTAGAAAACATCTTGGTCTGCATGTGTTGAAGGTAGCATATAACTAAGAAGTATTTGGACTTATGGTCCTATCTGTATATGCTGTGGACTGTGGATGAAATAGTAATAGCTGTAGTATGTACTGTTTGTGTCATGTGAAGGGGCAGTGTAGCAGGATAATTGATTATCCTGGAGCGTCTGACTATTGGTTGAGATGTTGTTTGATTGTTTAAGGGTGGGATGTTCCATATCTTAGATACATGTACAGAGTATAGGGCATCTCCATGGATATTGTGTGATTTTGATCTTTGGAAAACAAAGTTTAACTGGAATGTACCATTTAAGAAGAGTAGCAATAGATAAGAGTTTAGTAGGATGGTATGATTTCATTTGAAAGGAGTTAAGTAGGTTCGGAAGTTCAAGACAATTTATTTTTTATGAGCTGTACAGAGTTGAGATCCATTAGGTGTATGTGCATTGAAGCTGGCATTGTGTTGTAGCACTGTTCCATCTTAGTGAATTGATTGTGTGATAAGTTAGTAAGGGTAGAGTATGTTTTCGACTAGATAGCCAAAAGGAATTTGCTGTAGCGATATCGCTTTGGTCATTTTTTCATCATTGATGACCCCAGGAAGTTTAGTGTGAGGAAACTTTATTTTCCATTCCATTATAGATGTGATACTGAAATCCCTGTCACTGGCTGTTCGAGAGTTTGGAGTAAAGACTGTTTTTTAAGGGACAGTTGATGGGACACTGTCAAAGGCCTTGGAGAAGTTTAGAAATAGAGTAGAAATGAGGAGGCCTTAATTTCTTTGTTGGTTAACAGTATTCAAAAAGGGCAGTAGAGCAGAACAATCTGTGTGTTATGATAGGAACAGAACCCATGCTGAAACAGGATATAATTTATTTAAATAGAAAGCCATGATTTGTGAATGGACAGTTGTTTTTTTAAGAACTTTAGAGAGGTGTTGAGAGTGTTGCAATGAGACTGAAATATAGTTTAACAAAAGAGCCACCTGTGTGCAGGGGAATGATGTAGGATTTGTTTTTACAAATGGAGAGGACATGTAATTCTTGATTTGATCTATTTACAGCATGAACAAAGGGTAAGGTGGTGTACTGGCAGCTAATTTGTTATACCCATCTAGGAGGTTATTAGTAGAAAGTGAGGTGGATTTTAGTTTGAATAGGTGGTGTTGATGGTAGAAATAGGGATAGGTTTGAAAGTAAATTTAGGTTTGTTGGGTTATTTGATAACTACTGCCATTACCAAATAGCCAAACCTATTGAGTCTATAAAGAGTGCATTACATTTGCATGCAGAATTGTGTTGTTGGATTTATGTGAAAGGAGGTTTGGCTGTGAGTTTGACTTGGTTCGAGAAGAGTGTTAATAGAGGTCCAAAATGTCTTAAAGGCTATATAGCTTAGATAGTTGCAAGTTGGTATAGTATTCTTTATCATGCAATATTTGCATTTTGGTTACATTTTATAACATTCAGTAGTTTTGGAGGTTGAATGGTGATTTGGCTGTTTGTCATTGTTCCCATTCTTTGTCTCTTGTTCTCATAAACCATTTTGTCTTGTGTGTTAGCCATGGAGCTGATGTAGTTTTAATTCTCTTTTTCCAGAAAAGATCTTATTGGTTAAGGACATTTAAACAAGTGTTATTAAAGTATGCAATGGCATTTTCAAATGGAAGATAGAGAGTAGAGGAATTCAGTTACAGTGATTTAATGTGTCAGCAAAATGTCAGTATTAAACCTTGTAAGGTTCCTAACTTTGTTTAAATAGCTGGATGAAGATTACTTGTCGTACTAGATGTTTTGCTGTATCCGACTGTAGGGTGTGTCTGAGAGTATGGATTGCTAGTTTAAGATCACCTGGAAGAACGGTGTCTTTGTTTATGCAGAAAGTTAGTAAAGACAAGAGATTTTCCATAGTACTGATTTTTTTGATGTATGTAGGTATCTACAGTTCATGGGTGGTTAAGGAGTTAGTTTGTTTTGATAATTATCATTCTCCTCAATTTTATATAAATTGATCAGTTACCGCCTTCCCTAAAACCTCATTCCTTTTTCTGAGCTTTATTCTGCGTGTAGTACTAAAAAAAAAACTCCGTTTCTTTCTATGTAACTTGTTCCTCCCCTTTTCTGAAGGTAATTCCTGTACAGTATTCAGCACCTCACTTACAGCTTTAGAGTTTAATTTCCATTTCCTAGTAATTGCTTTTTTGGCAGCCAGTAACATTAACCCTAACCCAAGTTTCTTTGTCCCAGCTCAAAATAATAATTTCCTTATTTACAACAGTTTGCTTCCCAATATTTATGACGAAAGAACGCTGCAGGGGAATTGTAAAATCTGCCAGATAATTACATTCCTAAAATATGTTACCATTTACCTCTATTTTACATTACACCTCCAGCATTTTGTATCAACCTGAGGAAAAATTCTCTGAAATTCTACTTGGGCTATAAAATACCCATACAAACACTTAGAAGCAAAACTCCTAAACCATTTTGACTTTACATACTTTGGAACCGTACAGATTTCATCCCGTTGTTCCTTTGTAAATTGTTTCTCCATTTTCTCTTCCCAATCATTTCTAACCTCTTGTGATTGATTCTTATAGGTATGCAGTATTTTATGCCCTGTTAATTATCCCTTTTTAACAGCAGCTTCTGTTCTATTTTCCACTAAAAACTCTACTAGATCTGGTCTTTCACTTAGCACTCCCCTATCCCTTTTTGTTTGTGTGTTTATAACCTTTTATCAAATCCTAATAGGGAAGGTGATGTCTAACCGGCAGTCCAAGCTTCTGCTTAGTCTCATATCGCTGTATTTCCTTTCCTTTTCTGGTTATTTGCTCATGATAAATTGGTTCCTTTGCTAATTTTCTCTAGTAAGTTCCAATTTCCTGCTGTCTGTTTTCTGTAGCCCTACTTGCAGTCATCCCTATTGGTTAAAAATCTCCTTTCTCTATTCCATTGTTGGCTTAGTTCTTAGAAAAGGTCTAAATACACAGAAAACGTCCAAGATGTAAAATCCTACGGCACAACTTCACTTCCACACAGTGAAACACGACAAGGAATACGAACTGGTTCTTATTTATTAAATAAACGTTAGTGCTTTCATCCAAAGGCTTCCTCAGACGCATATATGTCTGAGGAAGCCTTTGGGTGAAAGCGCTAACGTTTATTTAATAAATAAGAACTGGTTCGTATTCCTTGTCGTGTTTCACTGTGTGGAAGTGAAGTTGTGCCATAGGATTTTACATCTTGGACGTTTTCTGTGTATTTGGACCTTTTCTGCCTGTGACCCTGCATCAACTGGTGTGCTTCGTTATAATTATTTATTTTGCGGGGTCTGAGCTCCGTTGGCTTGGTGCGTTGGTGTGTTTGGTTTATATTAGTTCTTAGAAAACTCTTATTGCTACTTTATAAATATAATACTCTGTATGGTTGTTATTCTTCTCTTAATAACCTGCGTCCAAGATCCTACTCTCTCATTATTTCTTAGACTCCTTCACTGTTCCATCATCCCTTTTCACTTTAATGTATAACCTTAGGCTTGAGTTATGTACACAAGCATTAATTGTATAACTCAAAAGTATCCCTTAAAATCCTGCACTCCCAAATCACCTTCTTTTAAAGGGAGGATCTACTTATCCGACTTAACTCTTGCTTTTTTCCACTATCAAATACATTTCTTCAACTCTTTATTAATCAACTGCAGTGTCTTTCTCTGACTGATAAAAATCTGCCTAACCTAATATATAAAACTAAAGGGACTAAAATATTTAAGTACTTATATCTTGCTATCCATCTCTAGAATCAAGAGCTTCCAGTTTCTCGATTTTTATTATTATATTTTGTTTAGTCACTTCCGACATATCATTTGCTGCCATAATAGAATTATTTTTAATCTATATACTTAATCTTGCCACATCTCCATGAATATATTGATGAACTTTGCATAGTTTACTGTTATAGTTTTTTAATCTTCATTAATTATATACAGTGAATAGACTTGAAACTGCCTCATAATGTTATATAACGCTGAAATGTCCTTTCCTGGATTTGTCCTGTACAAAATAATATCTGCAAATAAGGTTAACATTTCTTGATGACCATACCATTTATATCCTTGAATTTTGAGGCCCTTATTTTCTTTGCTAGTGGCTCTAAAGAGAAGTCAAATAACCAAGGAATAGAGCTCACCCCAACAGCTTGTTGGAAAGGAACCCTCTCACTTCAATTTTTGCCTCCAACCTTTCATGCATCCTGCTAAGTAGCCATATAGGGAATGCAAATACTACCCTTGCCCTACTCTTAAATTCCCAGCGGACTCTATTGAATGCTTTCAGTGCATCAAGACCCACCAATAATAGCAGCATTTTCTTGCATTCTTCATCCTTCTAGATAATTTTCTATTAATATTGTCAAATTTTTGTATCTTCTCCACAAATCAAGTTGACCAAAATGTATTGATTTTTGACAACACCTTTGCCATTCTGTTAGTTAAATACAGACATAAACACTTTATAATAATTTAAAATTGAAATGAGTCTATATGAAGCTGGATCTGAAGAGTCTATACACTCTTTGGGTAATAAAGCCTTCACAGTTTTCTTCCAAGATGCCAGTCCCCTCAAGTTAAAATACTTTTGCGAAAAAAATTTCCAGATATTTATCTCTTTATTCCAGGGAAGTAAATAGTGTGGGAAGAAATAGTCAAGGAATTGTTATGGCCAGGCTTGTATAGGCCCTAGGGCTGATAGCCTAGTACCAACCTATGAACCTCCCTCCTACTTTCCACAGTAGTACTGTCTGTTCCTGGAGATTTCTCTGTTGATTTTATATATCACTGTTTTTAACCTACCTCTTCCTGTCTTAGATATTAATTGTTAAGCTTCATCTTCCTCTAACTTTGGTATTAAGTCTTCCATAAATATTTCTGTTTGTGCCTTTTCTTGGTTTCCGCCTTTGCTTTACACAAATTTTTATAACATTTCTGAAATATCTCTTATACCTCTAAAGGATCTATGGTTATTTCAATTGTTTTAGACTTCCTAAGTTTGCCAGTAGCTCTTTCTCATTTTCTGTTTCCTCAGTCCAATTAAACGTTTTTATACTCTGGAGTTGTTACCAAAAAAATTGCTTAACAGCAAGTTTTCTAAACTTGTACGTCCATCCACAACCCCTTTTCCGAACATGGTGTTGGGGTGTCACTTCACCAGTGACAATATTTTAGAGCCAAGGTTCACTAAACTTGTACATAGTATCCAAATATTCCTTTATTTTCCATTTGGCACTTAGTAATTGCTCCTTTTATTCTGTGAAATTCCCGTAATTGAGCATTACTTTAACCTTTGCCAACTCCCTCTAAAAATTCATAATACTTTTCCCATATCTCTGTTATTTTTGCCATGTTGTAAACTCCATTTTTATTTTGTCCCATTTACTGGCTATTTCTTCTGAAGATATTTCTTTCTTTCCTATTAACTCTCACATCATTGCCACTCTCCATTCATTAAACTCCTCTCTTTTAAAAAGATAAGTAGGAAAATACCAGTGTCTTGTTTTTACTTCATTGCCCTGCATCTTTGTTTGCATTGGTGCTTGATCTGAAATAGTTATTAGATATGCAGCAGAGCTTTAAATTAAATGGCCATGCTCTGTAAAATTGTGAAATATAAATTCTATGCAATCTAGCCTGGTTATTTTATCTTGTGGGAATAATATGTAAATTATGTTTGTGTTCCTACTCCTAAATTCACATCTTCTATACTTTGTTTATTTACATTTGTTTACTGGGATGATCTGACTGCGCAGACACCCAGGAAGAAAAGCTTCACATGAATTTGCACAAAACAATAGATAAGATTTAACAGTACAACATTTAAACATTTGTACAGCAGAAAATAAGCAGAAAAATTCAACAATTTATATATGCATAAGACCAGAACACATTCAACAGAAATTAATGTGTGTGTGTGTGTGAGTGTGTGAGTGTGTGAGTGTGTGTGTGTGTGTGTGTGTGTGTGTGTGTGAGTGTGTGTGTGTGTGTGAGTGTGTGTGTGTGTTTTGATATATTTTCCCTTCTCCATCCACCGATACATCTTCACAATAGCAAATTGGGTTGTAGACTTCACCCTTAAGCAACATTCCGTACTGAAAGCTTATTATTTCTCTCAAAATTCCCTTAAGCTCAATAATAGCAGTTTCACATAGAATATAAATGCATGCAGGTGTAATCCTTGTCCTCTTCCATTCCAGTAATTCCTTCCTTCCATAACTCTACCATTATTGTGTTTTTTCCTCTTCTATCACCTTGGAGCTCCTCTAGCAAACCTTGTTATCACTGTCCTTTTCCTTTGTCACTGGTATTCTACTGAACATCCTCCCTAAGGTCCTTCCTTTGTCAAATTAAATTACATGCTTATTTCTATCTAGATGTGTCTCCTGCATCATTGTTGTTGTACCCTGTATTTCTTAATATAATTCAGTGCTTTTTCCTTTACATTCCATGATAATGTGGACATAGAAACCATTATGATAGAAAGCTATTACCTCTGCCTAATATACATGACCATTCTGTTGAAAAGAAATTTTCAGCTTTTAACTTACATATGCACACTAATGTTTGGCAGGCTGATCTCTTATATAATTGCTTCTTTTCATCTCAGTTCGCCCCATGTCATATTTTTTCAAGACTTTTTCCTTGAATGAAAACATTCAAACAAAAGACTAAATAGATTTTTAGAAGTCCACATTCTTTTTTTACTTAAAGCAAACAGCAAACAATGTACATTTTCAAAACATGAAGATAGGAGCTGCTCCCTCAAATTGATGGTTTCATCCACAGGTTCCTACTTTTTCTAAATTGAAGGGCACTCATGATGTAGTGCATGTTAGAGCCTGCATGATCCCTTTATTTTTGATAGTTGGTTTGAGCTATGTTTCTGTGATAACTAGGATGTCTGGAGAGTGGTTGACTATGCAGTTCAGTGAATTTTGTTGCAAAGGCTATGGGCATTGACATTGTGTTTTGAGACCTAGGATATGAGATGAGATGGTTCATAGGTTCATAGGTTCATACTAGGCTATCTGCCGAGGGGCATTATTTACAAAAGCCTAGCTTTAGTTTTTGCGCCACCCCACCCCTTTGGGGAACTATACCTATTATTTGTTTATTCCACAGCATAGGGAGTCTTATAGTGTATGTTTATTGTTGTATTTTGAGCAGAATATGTGTTAGAATAAGGGGATGGGTTGCTGTGTCCCGAATTTGGAGATATATCACTACATCATTGTAGTTTCTTTGGAGATTGTTTTGGGTGATGTATAGCACATAGGTAGTGGGGTAACCTGGATGCATATATATTAAGATGTGTGGTTATGTGGTAGTAGTAGTTCTTTTTGATCTGGTTATCTTAATGTCTTGTAGCAGGTGAAGTAGATGTTTTTGACACCTTTGGATTAATTTGAAGGCTCCAATGTAATAGTTTTAATGTATGATTTCTGTCTATAGTTTTATATAAAATTGGAATCCTGCAGTCAGGCTAAATTATAATGAGGTGTTAGGAGTAGCTGTTTTACAGTGAATGTAAGGAGAATGGAATGGGCATGTTGGTAGGAAGTAGTGGAGATAAGGGGATTAGTAGTGGAGATAAGGGGATTAGTTTTAGTGTAGAAAAAAGTGGATAATGGGGTTAGTTATTTGTTGAGGGGTTTAAGTATAGGCTGGTGCTTGCAGCCTGTAATGCTGCATAACACATAGGAGGTACTAGTTTGAAAGTAGAGAGTTTGTGGTGATGAGGTGGGAGGAGATGAGGCATGAAGACTGTTTGAGGTAGGTTTGGTATTTGTTGATCAATGTGAATACAGATATAGCAGGTGATGGGGAGGAGTGATGCGATGTATATGTGTAGAGAAAGGGGGTTAGAATTGGGGTTAGGGTAGAAGAGTAGTTCCACCAGGTCTCAGAGAGCAGCACAAGAAAAATAATCAGTCAAGGTGAGAGTGTTTCACTCTATTGTTACTTTTAATTTCATTAGTCATCGGGGCCTTTTGGTGCAAGTCAGTGTTCCTGTCAGTATGACAAGTAAAATACAGAGTTGTCTTGCTGGTGCGCAACCTATGTGCCAATAAGTATTTTGTAAGAGGAAGTTAAAGCTGTATTTTTAATCTGTATCATTAAAGATTTATGTCTTAATTAAAACTGTCCAAGAAAAAAATATATTATATAATATATAATAAATGGGTCTTCTCACAAAACTGTCTTTTGTTGATGAACGTGACTTTATCGGATTGTGAGACATATTTAGCTGGGTTTGTAGGCAGCATTCAGTTCTTTCCATTGGACACAGTAAGCAGTTCTTCAGTTACTCAACAGATGATGATGAAAATAATGTGCTGTTATATCCACAAGCGTGGCTGATAAGGGTCTACTGAGCTATGAATGAAAAAAAATGCCATGAGAAATTAGTTGTACAAACTATGGAGAGTAGGATAAGCACATAAGATGAATTGTAGGTACATAAATATCGAGATTACTACTGCTAATGTAGTTATTAATTTGCTTTGAAATAAACTGTATAAGTTATAGGATAGGCATTACACAGAGTTCGTTGCTGCTCTGGATGCAAAATCTTACTAAAGTTTATAATGGCAGCGTAGAGCATACAGATAAAAAAGTGTGCTGATGTTTGTATTTCATTTGGTCTTTGGAGTTCATTTAGGCTGTATGGAAACTCTACTGCAAAATAGTAGGAAAAAAAAAACTGTAGGAGATTTGCACTATTAGGACTGCTACCCACCATCCATTAAGACACTGTGCAGTACCTAGTGTCTGCTGAGAGGGAGGAAAAATCCTTCAATAACCAAACCACGGCTATCTTAGGCCAGTGCAATTGTCCATGTGTATAACCTCACAGTAGTACGTCTCATTGCAGAGTCAATGCAAGATTGGCAACCTTTTGTAAACTATCATAACCTCAAACGCATACAGCACCAAGTTAGAAGGCATGAGATTTGTGCACAGTATCAAACACCAGCAATAAAAAGAGCATTGTGGTAGTAATGTCATCAAACCCTTTCAAGTCCTTGCTACAAACATGCTGAGAATACTGATTAGACTACATAAGCCACATAAATCAGTTGTGGTCTTGGGCCATCTCTAAAAGTAACACGGGGCTAAACTTTTGAAGTTCAAAGTCTTGTTAAAAATTTGTGTTTTAGAGCATTTAAATGACTGTGTTAATAAGAACTTTGATAATGTAGTTGCTTTACATTTGTGGAATGTCAGTGAAGGACACCTTGGAAATTTAAAATTTTGTGTTTTACAACAAATCAAAAATGATGTGAAATATGCAAAGGAATATGAGAAAAAATATTAGAGTAGAAACTGAATTTATTTTGCGTTTAAAACTTTATCGTCTTATGGGTATAAATTTGCAAATGCCTTAGACTCCCTTTTTGTGATGGATAATTATTCTTTGTTATGTATGTAATTAATTAGATATTTATTAGTTTTATCTTATGAAGAGTTATTTGAACTTGAGGTGCTAAGGTTCCATTACATCTTTTCTACATATCCTTTTGGCTGTGTTTTTGCTATGGTTATCTTTAACTTGGGAGGCTGTTTTTGCCTTGAAGTTGGCTTTGATGGACTTGATTTAGTTCCCTGAGTTGCTTGTTGAGGCTAGTGAGGGAATTTTATGTCTGTTGGGCATAGCCCTTCCAATTTATGGACAACAACATTTTAATTTTTTCTTCTTCTTTGTACAACCTGTATGTACTGGGAGTCCACCAAGGGGACTTGTTTTGGAGTTTGTCATAAGTTTATTTCTGTTTAGTACTGATGTTTCCCTGCAGTTATTTACATGTGTGTAGAGGGTTTCCGTAAACACTTCCACACAGGGCACAGTGTTCACTGAGTTTGGTGGGGGAGGGGGGCATGGAATTTAATTATGCCATCGCTTAATGGGAGGTAGTTAACCTTTGGAAAACTTCTTAAAGGTTCTGGGGTTTACTGGAAGTTTGGGCTTTATATTTATTTAAAGGGTGACCTCTTTGTGATCTGATCTGACCAGTGAGGACATTACATTTTTTTTTTGGGGGGGGTGCAACATTCTCTCATATTTGTGAGAACCAGATACAGGATGTTTGCATCCTTAGTGCTGTGCAGACTTAGCTGTTCCAGGGTGTTTGGATTTACAAAATCCTGGAATCTTTGAGCCTGCATGTTGATGATTGTTTATGCATCCTAGTTTATGGTGGGATAGTTGGAATCACCCATAAATATGGTGTTGAGTGGAATGGTAGCTAACTCCTTTCATTGAAGTACATGGTATGGTTATCCTGGGTCATAGACTGAAACCTGTACCTAACAAAGATATGGTATCGGACTCCACCTAGGGTGAGTTGGACATGGAATAGCTCAATCATGTCTTGTATTTATCAAGCATAAGATATAACAAATAGAAATGTTTAATGCTTTAACAATAAATGTGTCATTCAAGTACATTGATATAAACCATGTTACATCGACAAAGTAGTATTAAATATAACGTTATGCAGCTGAGGATTGGTGGAGGAAATCTAGATGGTAATTGGTTGAATTACTACAGTGCAGGGTTGAGAAAAGTGTATTTCATGAAGAAATAGGGGAACTCTTCCTCAAACCATTAACAGTGGAAAAGCTGTCTGTGGCTGGGACACATTTCTCCTGGCCTCAGAGAGCAGCACAAGAAAGAGTAAGTCGTGATACGACTATCATGCATTTTTGTTACCCTCAATTCATTTTCTCTGTGTGGCTTTTTATTGCAAGTCAGCATTCATTTCAGAATGGCAAGTAAAATATACAAAGCTATATTAGAGAGACCCTAACATCACTGATGCATACTAGTGTATGTTCTCTGATCTAAAGCTGGAATCATGAAGAGTGAAGTTTCTGTACATTTCTTCCACCATGGCATGGCCACAGCCAAGTGTCCGTACCCCACCACCACCATCCAGGTGTTTTGCTGGTAGGCGAAATAGATAGAAACAAGCACTTTGTGACAGAAGGTTAAAGCCACAACTTTGATCTATATCGCTGAAGATATGTGTCTTTACTGGGATTTACAAATGGCAATCAGGACCCTAGCTCAGAGGCTTGCATCATGGGAGCTGAAAAGATAAACCACAGAGGTTGAGCTAAATTTGCTAGGATGGTGCTTAAGGCCACAGACACAGGACAGGAAGAGATATTTAAATGTAACACAACAACATACTCCAGAAAGTAGAGATTACACTCAAAACAACCTAATGTTTATGTGGGTCCAATGGACATAGAGAGCATCCCTTCAACTGCCCCACAGATGACAATTGTGTGCTGTCATATGTACTTACAGGGTGAGGGGTCTATTTAGACTTACATAGACTCACAAGCAGCTAAATATTTATGGTGGGTCTAGCAATCACAATAAGTAGTCTTTCAGTTGTCCTACAGATTGTGATGATTCTGTTCATTCATATGTACACCTGGATGGTGGTGGTGGGGGAACATGGCTGTGGCCCTGCCATGGTGTAAGAAATGTACAGGAGAATGGTTGGTTGAGCTTCACTCTTCATGATTCTGGCTCTGCATCTGAGAATATATGATAGTACGCATCAGTGATGTTAAGGTTTCTCTGTTATAGCTTTATATAATATTTGCTTCTGTTTGGTCCCCAATATCTGTCTTTCATCATGCCTATTTTTACTTGGAAGTGTCTTAATATCTTTAGTCTTCTTGAACAAATACCTTGTCTTCTTCCTTCTGTTTTCATCTTTCAGTTCTTTGCACTGGTCACTTAAATATTCTTCCTTAACGCTTCTGGCTCTTCTTGGGAAGGCTGCATTCAGTTTGACTCTCTCCATTGCCTTTTGGTCTCTTCCTTTCCTTGGTCCCTTTTGTATCCTCCAGAGACAGACATTTTGACTTCTTAATCTTCTTCTGTTTGGAATATTTTTTGTTGCTGTCTGCTGGACTGTGTCCAGTAGGTCTAATGTTTACCCCCCACCACCACAATGAATGATAATCTGGGTCCCCTGCTCTCACCTTCTCTTTCTCCCCCCCATGTCCTAAGATGCTGTGGAATTGAAGGAACAAGTTGATCTGATATTGTTAATCCTCGTTCCTTCCTTACATATGGGTATCGGTTCCGACCTCAGAACCGAGCCGGCCATCTTCCAAGCTCGCGTCAGCTACAAACTCTCGAGCTAAAACTCTTACCCAGAATTCCCCTCTCCCTGTTACTCCAGATTTCGTGTGCCGCATCGCCATTAGGTCGTGTCAAGCTACTTCTCTTGAGCTAAGTACAATATTTGTTGTCTTTCTAGTCTAAAACAACTTTTTCTCTCAGAAAAGTTTCTAAATTGTTTTCTCTTACCTTATCTCATTTAGCGACTATCTCTTCCTAAAATTTTTCAATCTTTTTACTGTGAGGTATTTCTTCTGTACCATCGTTGGTAGACCCCTTTCTTCATTACCTTCGGGTATTTCTTGTACCATTGCTGGTATTCTTTCTGATTTCATTCTTTTCTATCATGGATAAAAAAGGTAGTCCAGGATTTAAGAGATGTTCAGATTGTGAGCATAAATTACCTACTTCAGATGCACATTCTCTGTGTGTCTATTGTTTGGGTGTGCCTCATTTATCAGTTGATCCACCCTGTGGAATTTGTAAGAAATTTTCTAACAGGACGTTGATTGAGAGGAAAAATAAATTGTTACTGAAGGGACTACTCAAATCTCCCTTTTCAGAGGCTATTTCTGGGGCAGAGGCTTCAACCCATCCAAGATCCCATAAGAAAAAGACTGATGATCTTTCAAAGGCCAAATCTCTTCCTTCGTCCCCGGCTGGGGACCCCCATCAACCAAGACCCAAGAAGACTAAGATGTTATGTGATCCTATCTCGCCTACATTCTGAATGATGGGGGTTGGAGCCTCCTCTCTCGACTACTGCGGCACTTCTTATGCCAAAGAGCCAAGTTGGTAACTTACTATATCCCATCCCACACCAGGCACCACCCCCCAGATGCTTCAGATCTCGCTTTCTTGCTCCTGGCTGGGAATCTCGGTTGGGGCTGGGCTATTTGGTTTTATTAAACTTTCTTTTCTTTTTTGTTGCGTTTTCTCACAAAAGCTCTTTTTAACAGTTTTCGCTAACTTTGTGTACTGAAATTGTGTTGGACTTGGGTGTTGTGTGTTGTTGAGTTCAGTTTTTTTCCCTCCATTCAGGTCAGGGCCTTCCGGACTATTAATATTTATTACTGGGGTCTCTCTTAATTTAAAAGTTGTAGAGTACAGAGTTCTGGCTTTATTTAAAGAGTTAGCTTTATTTTTTTAAGCTTATCTTAGAATTAAAATTTAAAATACTTTCCCCCGTTGAGTTACTTAGTGTATCCAACATGTTCTCAACATAGACGCGCCAGACGGCTTTATATTCTAAATTAAATGTGCTTTGTGTATGTTTGTTACTGATGACCAGTCTGTGTGCGTATTGGGGAATAGCGTGTCTGCAGGCAGGTCATGCAAAGCCCACCTAGGGTCCTCAAAGGAGGAAAAAGGAAAGGAAAAAATAAATTGATTCTCAAAGGCTTGATTAAACTCTCCGGCTTGCTTCTCTGGCTTCCTCCTCCCACTCTCCACTTCTGAAAAAGCAAGGCCCACTCCGGACCCGGACCGCTTCAGAACTGACAAGAGACCTAGGCAGTCCTTTCCTTCTCGCCTGATGGGAGCCGAGGTCGGCCGGCCAGCTCTCGACTCCTCCTCATCACCTCGGCTTCGGAGCTGGCGGCTGCGATTGGGCACCACTGCTCGGCTCCCACTGCTCCTCGCGCTCTCGACTGTCGGCCCGGCACCACATCCTCCGCCGAAGACCGATGGCACCGGCGGGAGCTAATGTGTTCATAAAACGCCCATTCCTCCCCAGTGGCCCTCCGACCAGTCCCTGATCGCCCAGGGGCCGAGGAGGTCTCGAACAGGCTCCTCTTCGTTTCGCCTCGTCTTGAGTAGCCGGATTCTAATGTGCATAATTACAGGGTGCTCTTTCCAGTTTCCAACCCCCAGTCTTCCAAAAGTTTGTTTCGCCTTCAACAGTTGAGCTCGGAGCCGGAACCCCACCCACCCACCCCATTGCTATTCCTCCTCCGACTCCTTCGCCTGGCGAGTGCTGGGCTCTTGGAGCCGGAGGTCGGCTCAAGGGACCGAGCCACTCAACTCGGGGTCTCTCGTCCGGCTGTTGTCTTCCTTGGCGGTGACTTCTTCTTTTGATGTTTGGGATATTGGCTTTGGCCCCGAACCTCCCTCCGGTGCTTGACTTCGTGACTTCTCTAAAATGACCCCCGCTTCCGCGAGCCAGTTCCAGGATTCTGGGGGTCCCTTTCCGGGGGCCATGAAGGGTGCTGGCCGAGGTCCCCCTTGGCCAAATCCTCTTCGGCCAGCACCTTCCTGGGACCGTGGAACTCTCTGTTGGGCAGTCCCTGGTCTTGCAACCCGGGCCTCGCCTGCCTGAGGTTACCCCAGTGGGGTTCCCTCTTCCCCCCTCCCTTTGAGTCATCTCCAGGAACCCCCCGCAGGATGATCAAAACAAGAAGGAAGAGAGTGAGTCTGCCCCAGGACACGGATATGGATGCGGAGGGTCTGATCGACAATGATGATGTCCTCGCCCTCGGACGATGTCTCCAAAACTCAACAGGCTGGATGCCAAACCCCAAAGCCCTCTGGATGTCCAAACCCCCTCAAGGCCCAAACCGCCTCTTCTCCTCGCCTCCTGGCGTGCTCTCTTTGGCGCCAGGTCGCCTCTCCCTTTCTGTCTGACTGCTGGGCCCGGGGAATCTGATACTAAAGGAATTAGTGTTTGGCCGCCGCCCAAACCTCTTCTTATCTGCTCCCCTTCTGGGGTTCTGCCCAAGAATATCTCCTCCCTAAGTGGGTGGCAGGAGTTAAACGCGGGGAGAGATGCAGAGGCTGGCAGCATCATCCCTACAACAAGGAGTCTGGGAGTATGGATGGTGCCCAAGCATCCTTCCTGAGGGAGGCCGCTGCCTTATACCTGGATTATTACCTGACTTAGCTGCTTCCACCTACCTCTCTCCAGGAGTTGTCAGATCATCACCGGGTAGCCTCCCTGAGCTCCCCCAGCTGCAGCCCACTCCAGAATTTGGCTTTCCTCACCCGTTGCTTACCCATTGGCTAACTAGGCTCATTTGGCTAGGCTGTTGAGCGCCGCTAAAAGCGGGGGCCACGGCGTTTCGCTTGCGCCAGACTTAAAGCCTGGCTCAGGCACAGCAGTTAAGTTTCAGGCGCCTCCTGATCCGCTCTTCACTTTGGCCGCTCCTTTTCATGGTCCTTCTCAAGGCCGCCTTCTCCCAAGAGAGGGAGAATGGCAACCCGCTGAGCAAAGCCAGTTATCTGCGTGGAACGTTATTCCTCCTTCGGCCTCGGCCTGCCAAATTTGGAAAGGGAGCCGAAAATGCCATTTTTTTCTGAAAGTTTCTCCCAACAGCAGGAAGATTCCCGAAGCAGGGAATTTTCTAAAGGCACCCGTGAGGGAAGGCCCCAGATTGCTCAGGGAGAGCCAGACGATTCCGTAGAGGGCTCTTCAAAGCCATCCCATGCGACATGAAGAGACATGCGGCTGCCCGGCTAGTGCGGATGACACACCAGTTGCCCCTCACGCACTAAACCTAGAAGCCTGGTCGGTAACCACTCGATGGGCAAGGAGAAGCGGATAATTGCCGGAGGTTACACCCATCCATTCAAGTCCTTACCCCCTTCCCACAAAGATCCCATTCCCCACCTTAGTCGTTCGAAATAGCAGCCTAGAAGGGAGAAAGCTGCTAGAAAGAGAAGTCCTCAACATGCTTCACACCACAGACCAAAAGGGAGTGGAAATTACTCCAGGTTCTACCAAAAATCGGGAAGTGAGGGGACCCAGGACCATCCTTACCAGATCGCCAGACTAAAACCTCCGTATCCAAAATAATCCTCAGCCTGAGAACAATCTTCGTCCATTCTTGGTGATTTGCCCTAAGGATTCCTTGGATCATTGCTCATATAGACCTCGAGACACTATTGTGCTCATCAGACCATGGGGAACGTCAGAAAAGTCGCGCGATAGCACAGAATTGGTCATTACCAATTTTACAGGCACTGCAGGACTCAGTCATTACCAATTTCACCAAGGGCCCTTTGGTGGCATTCACTCACCTTGGGAGTCTCCTCTTGTTTCCCTCCTATCTCGGCAGGCTCCTGACACTGACTGCACCCGCCCTTGGGCATCTGCCCATCTTTCTGGTCTCAAAGCCACCGCCCAGGCATCTACTTTTGGAAAGATTCAAAGCACAGTGGTCTGTGAGCCTGTGCAGTGCCCTATATTCAATTGGTCAAAGTTTATAGATTAGAGATTTTGAGCTCAAATTGCCATAGAGATAGACTCAACTCGAAAGGATCTAGCCTTTATGTCAAATTCCAAGATCTCTCTGATCTTGGTCCCACAACCCCTAGGCTCATTATCCCTACAGGCTCAGCCAGGATGGTCCTGCCAGAGCCTCAGCGAGGATCCTCTGTAGGTTACATGAGAAGTTCTCAATCGGCTCTTACAGATCCCTCAATATCAGTGGCTCTGATTACGGAAATATGCAAATCATGATCTTCCCATTCCTCAGACTTCGCTCATACCTCCAGATGCAAAACTTGACCTTCGGGCTGGTGGCTTCAGACCTGCAGTGGTTACCAGACGAACATCACTTCCAGATGGATGGGGGCGCGTTGTCTGGAGGGGCTGGTCTGAGGGGTGGGGCTGGACCAGATCTTACGGGCTTCACATCCTTGGAGCTGGTGCTGTAGGATCCTCAGGTCCAACGCGTTGCTTCAGGGGCATCACAACGCCATCCTGGACAACGTACACTTGGTTTCTTTGATAAGCAGACAAACAAGCCATCCACTCAGGTGCCATACTTAAATGTTTGTGTAATGAACAAAAGAAAGAGGGGGCTGTAGCTATCCGAGCAGGTTGGTTATCACCCACATCAGGTCAAATGTGTTGGCGGACAGATTAAGCAGGAACAATTCTACCAACATGGTCTCTATAACTTGGCGGACAACACCAGCAGGAACATTCTCTCCGGTTCAATTTGCTCACGACTATTTGACTCCACAAAACTAGCTAAGTTTTCTACTTTGGATCTGACTCTTTTGGCTCCAGCACTTTCGGTGCCTAGACCCTCGGCACCGAGGCCATCGGCGCCATCTGTGACTTCGGCATTGACTAGCGTGCCCTTTACCATATCGGTACCGTGGGGCTCCTCGGTTCAGACCCCTCTACTGGCACCGGCTGTCCTGTTGACAGAGACTGTAACCACATCGGCTCCGATACCTTACCAGGAACCGACAACTCAGTTACTGACACCAGTTTTTTCGGTCCCAGCCTCAGCACTGACGACCACTTAGGCACCGACCTTGCTGTCGGTGCAGACCATGACTTCGGCATCAATGATTTCTTTGGTGCATACACCTGTAGTACAGTCCCTTATGGCACCGTTGTTTTCAGTGCAGACTGGTGATGTAGGCACGGAGCTTGTCCCATCTGTGGATAGACATGACTCCCCCTCTGCCGTGTCAGTGAAATCCACAAGAAGCCTCTGTGAACAAGACGTGTTGCGTCTTGTGGATCAAGTGCTTTTGGCCAGAGGTAACCCACCCCCCAAGATCTACCCTTCCTCAGGAGGTGATCACCCTTTGCCATAGACCCCTACTTATTCTCCTCCTTCATTGCCTTTGAAGCCCCTTGATATAGCACAGTCTTCCTCCTCTATGGTTCCCTTTATGGACCTCACTAAGGAACCTCAGTTGTCTTCGTGGCAGGAGAGTTTTGCTACGACCCAGGATGTCAGCTGTGGCGTACGTAATTTGGTGTTTCACAGCCATCTAGGGTCTCCGAGTCAGCAGGCTGAGCCACTTAGGGGAGGGGTGACCCCTGTCCAGGACACTCATCCCTCTTCAGGTGGACCGGCCTTCCAACTAATGGAGAATGCTTTGGCGTCTGCTGGCGATACTGTGCTGTCAATCTCCCTGCCCTCCTCTGGCCCGCTATGTACACAAGTCACTCCTAGTGGACACCGGGTGCAAGGGCCTCAGGGTGTACTCCCACAGGAAACCCCATTTGCGTTGTCTTCCCAGCTTCTCCCTCTGAGGAAGTTCATCACAAAAGCTCATGCAAGAGGAAGCACATGGACTCCACAGAGGAGTCCCTTACTGAAGACACAGACTTTGATGGGGAAGGATCATCCCGCTCACCCTCTGAGGTATCTTGTGGTGATATCCTCGAAATCCTTAAACAGATAGATGACTGGCAGCCCTCTAACCTGACCTCTGAAGAGTCTGTGTTCCTGCAGGCCTTTCGCGCTTGGCCCCCTACCTCCTGGGTTACTCCACCTGCCGACGAACTGGTCCGGCTCATCTTGCAGTGTGCATGGAAGGCTCGTGACACCATTAAGGCCATTCCCCGGAGGCCAGATAAAATTTTGTCCCCTCCTGCAACTGACCCCCATTGGCCCAAAGGTCTTCTTGTAGATGCTCTGGTAGTGGCGGCCGCAACCAAGAAGGATCTGGCGGAAGAAGAAATCCAGACTGTCCATCCGCCCAACAAAGAGTCACAGGCTCTGGGCAGAATAGGGAAGCGCACTTTTGCATCAGCGACCTTTGCAATCTGGTCCCTGAATTATATGGCACACTTCACCAGGCTTCAAAGGGATTTAGTATCTGAGCTCTCTGAAACTTTGGCTAGTGCCGTGTCTGATTAGGTCCGTGACAAAGTGGCCCCTCAGCTAGCTACCATTGAATCGATATCAAACTCTTCCATACACCTGATATCTCACGCATCAGAAGGAGCAGCTAGAGCGGCGAGTTCAGGCATTGTTTTCAGACGGCACACCTGGATGCGCTTATGTGATTTCACGGAACCCTTCAAGGCTTCCTTTCTCAATGCTCCCATCGAAGCCTCTTCATTGTTTGGACCCAAAGTTAAAAGCACACTGGCCAGATGTGAACAGGACGGTAAGACCCGTTCTGCCGTAGGTGTCGGCTATTCTTCCCCTCAACTTGCTTTCTCCAGAAACCAGAAGAGTGGGAAGATATGGTACAAAAAGTCTCAGGGTCCTTTCCGTGACGCACAGGCCGAGTTCTCCCCTAGAGGCAGAGGGGGAAACTCACAGGGAAGACGCCCTTTCGGGGCAGAGGAGGTCTGCATAACCAGGGTTCCAGGTACTCTTTTCCTGGTCAATCCTATCAGCGCTCCTGAAGAGCGGCCCAACTCTTTTCCTCTGGAGGTGGTTGGGGGTCGTTTCTCCTTGTACCCTTCTGCGTGGCTAACCATCACCACTGACTCTTGGGTACAAAGGATAATAACCAGAGGTTACCATATCCCCTTCGATCTGTGTCCTGCCCCCCCCAACAAACTTACCTGACGTTCCACCCAGTCAAAGGGAAGAAGCAGCACTAGGGATAGCAAAGCTGCTAAGAAAAAGAGTCATCCAAATAGTCCCTCCAGACCAGATAGGATCTGGATTCCACTCAAGACTATTTTTGGTGCCAAAGAAAACCGGGGACTGGAGACCAATTTTGGATTTCAGTGTATTGAACAAGTTTGTAAGAATACAAAAATACCGGATGGTCACAATACAGTCTATCCTCCCGCTTTTGGAAAAAGATGATTGGATGTGCTCGATAGGTCTTCAAGATGCGTACTACCACATAAAAGTGGACAGGCCATCAAGAAGATTTCTGCGCTTCCGTGGGGGAGCCAGTCACTACCAGTTCAGAGTACTGCCCTTCTGACTCTCTACAGACCCCAAAGTGTTCACAAAGTGCATAGCAGTCATCACAGCTCACTTGCGACTACAAGGATTCCAGGTGGTTCCATACCTAGACAACTGGCTCATCTCTGCCCCCACCAGACATCTATTGGAAGAAGCCCTGGCATACTCTCTCCTCATTTCAAAAAGGCTAGGCATAACCATAAAGTGGCAAAAATCCAATCTCACCCCATCTCAGTCCGCAGAATTCATAGGGGTCATATTGGATACAAAGGATTGCAGAGCATCCATTCCAGAGCACAGAATTCTAAGGATAAAGCAACAACTGATCCCAATCCTTTCAAGGGAGAAATCCACAGCTCACTCTGTCCTACAGCTGTTGGGTTCTATGGCAGCCTCCATCACCATTGTCCCCCTGGCCAGGTTTCACATGAGGCTTCTACAGTGGCTACTGCTCACCCAATGGTATCCTTTCCAGCATCCTCTTTCAGCCAAGATTCGAGTAACTCACAGGTGCAAACAGGATTTAAATTGGTGGATGACCCACAACCCATCACAATGGTCTCGCCCCTTCTCCCAACAGCAGCCCAAGGCTACAGTGACCATGGACGTTTCCCTGATAGGGTGGGGGGGGTTATGTCAGGGTCAGACAGTCCAAGGCATGTGGTCCGAATTGGAGGCCCAACTGCATATAAATATTCTGGAGCTGAGTGTGGTGCTTCTGGTGTTGCAAGCATTCCATCCCCTGCTGCTGTCTGGGACTATTGCGATACAATCAGACAACATGGCGGTGGTCTGGTACATCAACAAACAGGGCGGAACCAAATCTTACCCCCTTTGTCGAGAGGCCATGAGGATATGGCAATGGGCGATGGCTACCAACCGTTTTCTTCTAGCAACGCACATTCCCGGGAGTTCCAGCGTGATAGCAGACAGACTCAGCAGGTGCGTTCTACAACCTCACGAGTGGTCCCTGAATCCCTTGATAGTGGCGGAGATCTTCCACCGCTGGGTTCATCCTTGCTGCGAACTCTTTGCATCCCCGACCAACTACAAATGCAGCAACTACTTCGCCTTGATTCCCCCTCCAGGACAGTCACATAGGGATGCCCTAGTCTGCGATTGGCCCTCGGGTCTTCTTTATGCCTTTCCATCTCTTCCCCTCATTCCCCAGTTTCTGAAGAAAGCCTGTCGGTTGAAGAGCAAGGTGATCCTCATAGCACCATATTGGCCTCGTCAGATTTGGTTCCCCTTCCTTTTGCCTCACCTGCTAGATCACCCATGGATCCTCCATCCAACCCCGGGGTTGATTTCCCATCCGCAGAATCTGATTCATCCCAACTTGGACAGCCTGAAGCTCACAGCTTGGCTCCTCCAATTCCCTTGATTGCCAGGCAGAATGATCTTTCTTTACCAGTACGGGACATTCTTATTGCATCTCATAAGTCTTCCACTCGAATTACTTATCTAAGCAAA
>NC_056748.1:996106869-996291869 GCF_019279795.1 Protopterus annectens | reverse complement strand
ACTCCCACCCCACCCTGTAACACCCACAACACCTGCTAATACTCCCTCCACCTTCCTCTTTTAAAAAATTCCAAAGCAGACTTGCTCATAACTAATTTTAATCTCAGAAGTATCACAAAAAAAACAAGTGAATTTCATGCAGCGTTGAGGAAATACTTACTAGTTATTATGTTATTGGACAAGATAGACTGAACAAGCATGGTGGAGGCATAGCCATCGTGTATAAAAATTTCCTAAAAATTGAAAAATTAATCTGTACTCCTCCAGATCTCTCAGAAGCAGAAATTCTAGCCACGTAATTTGAAGTAAATGTTAAGTAAATCCACATAAAACCATCATAATTATTGCCTCCTACCTACTACCAAGAAATAATCTACCTGCTATTGAAAGTCTCTTATCATGGGTATCCTCTACTTTCAACCAAGAAATTATAGTGCTAGGTGATTTCAACTTGGACTGGCTATCCTGCTCATCTGACAACCCCTCCAGTTTTATCAATCTATTCAATTTCACCCAAACTATAAACTCTCCCACTAGAATTGATAAACACACTAAGAAAGAATCTATTGTAGATTGGATACTAACCGGTAAGCCCGACTTTGCCCACCAGGCTGGGTGCCTCTCCGATTCTCTCAGTGATCACTCTCCTACCTTTCCACTAAGGAAGTGCATTCACACCCCCTGTAACGTCATTTTCAAACACATGCACATGAAAGGAAATTTTCCGCTACCATCTTAAATTTCCTACTTCAGAACTGCAACTGGTCACCTCTAAAATTGCTCCACCTAGACCAAGCTGTACAATATTTTAATGATACCTTCCTCAACATCCTTAATAACCTCGCTCCAATAAGAAAAATACGCTGCAAAGCCAAAAACCTACCTTGGATAACCAAAGATGCTAAATCTCTCATTAAAAAAAGGGATATAGCTTGGACTGCTTATCAAACATCCAAAACCTCAGAAAACCTAACCTCT
Organism: Protopterus annectens; assembly: GCF_019279795.1. Lineage (NCBI taxonomy): Eukaryota > Metazoa > Chordata > Ceratodontiformes > Protopteridae > Protopterus > Protopterus annectens. Next base: position 996,290,891 of record NC_056748.1, on the reverse strand, counting down.
TACAAACAACTAAGAAGCAAATATTATTTGACAAAAAATCTTATTTTATTCCATTATACCATTTTAAGTCCATGGGACTTAAAATCATCATAGAAGTCAGGTTTAAATATAACATCATATACTGGATGCTGAAAAACTACCCTAGTAGAAATGTGACAGCAGGCTTTGCAGCCCCTGCAAGGATAGGTGCACTTCCACTCAGAAGACAAAACTGGACCCATGGACTTGTATGCTTGGCCAGATGTAAATGTTGCACTTCATTTTATGTGGGGAAAACTGTTAGGATGCTTAAAGAGCTCATTCTTCAGCATATGGGTGACATTAGACATAAAAACAAACTTAATGCTCTAGCCAAACATGTTTCTATTTTTACTTATCATAGTTTTGATTTTATAGTGTTGCAACTGCTATATTTTAACAAAAGGCAAGGTGATTTTAATAAGAGACTTGAAACGGCAGAGACAAAGTGGATTGTAAAGTTGCAGGCCGGGTTTATCCCAGCTGAATGGAAAATGCTCACCATTATTCCCTTGCACAAAGATGGTGTTTCCACTGACCCCAGGAACTATAGACCTATTAGCCTGACTAGCCTTATCTGCAAGGCCATGGAACCAATCATCATGGAGCTTATCAACAAAGATATAAGTAATCTCCAAACACTTGACCCTACTCAGTTTGGATTTGTCAAAGGGAGATCATGGCCTGTTAAACCCGATGGAATTCTTCAAGTCAGTTACCAAGGCCCTGGACGAGGGGAAATCTGTGCATACAGCTTACCTAGACTTAGCCAAGGCTTGTGACACTATCCCCAACTCTGGCATCATTGGCAAACTCGCCTAGCTAAGTATCAACCCTTATATCGCTGGATGGGTTGCTAACTGGCTCACTGATGTAACGCATATAGTCAAAATAGGGGAATCCATCTCCAGCAGCAGACGTATACGTGTAACCAGTGGTGTTCCACAGGGATCAGTCCTGGGACCTCTACTGATTGGAATCTATTTCTCTTAAGTACAAGCAAAAACTAAAGGTCTGTGGCTGACAAAGTTTGCTGATGACTGCAAGCTGGGAGCAGTCATAGAATCTCCAAATGATATTAGCATTCTACAAGAGGATCTTACAGAAACAAATGATTGGTGCCAAAGTCATGGTCTTAAACTCAACGCAAAAAAAATGTATCATCATCCTTTTCAGGAAGAGTGACATTCCTGCTAACTACCACATCAGTAGCAACACCTTAAATATGCACTCAGTGGTGAGAGACCTGGGCCCACAGGTTGACAGCAAACCTACCTTTGATCACCATGTCTCCCAGGGGTAAGAAGATCATTCTGCATTGCTCATGTCATGAGTAAGGGCATTGCCTCCAAAAAAAAACCTCCCTGTACTCTTCCCTCATCAGGCCAATAATTGAGTTCAACACCCCTTTTGGTATGTACCTTTCCAAGCACCTACAGCAAATGAAGAGACCACAAAGGTTCCTCACAAGGAAAATTCAAGGCCTTCAGCATCTGTCCTATGTGGATTGTCTGAAATCACTGTCACTTTATTCTGCTTCATACAGACTACTCCAAGGCGATTTCTGCCTTTCATATAAGGCAATCTCTGACTCTGCTTTACTGGAAATGCTACATATCTGCAAGTTAAATGGTACACGGGTTACTCACTCTAAAGACCTTAACCTGGTATGTGACATTAATAGAACCTGCTGGAGGGAGAGATTTTCTCCCAGAGATTACCAAACCTTTGGAACAGACTCCCACTTCATGTCAAACAGAGCACCTCATTGGACCTCTTCAAATGCAGTCTGGATGATTGGATGGGTAACCATAAATTTACCCTGGAGGTTCGACCTTTGTCCCTCTTGGACAGGGGCAGTAGGTACTGATCGTGAAAATAAGGTAGAACATGACTAGGCTTATAAGGGCAATAGGGCCATTCACCTAGTTAACTGTCTATGATACACACACACACACACACACACACACACACACACACACACACACACACACACACACACACGTCCCTATATATATTTGCAGGGAGTTGTAATAAGTTATTAGAAGTACGTGAGATGAAGTGACAAATTTATTTGAGATCGACCTCTAGGCCTAAATGAGCATAATAATGTAAAAAGTTTATTAAAAGCTAAATAGTTTAAGATAATCTAATTTATGTATTTAATGTGTTTAAGGTTTTTAAATAGACTGTTTCTAATTTAAGTATTAGAAACAACTGTATGTTTTTCATGGTTCATTAAATTATTGGAAGATTTTAAACAAGAAGGTTAACAGGACTTAACAATGTTTGCATATAATTAAGTAACGTTATTATTTAATTGAATACTGTTGATTGGTGCATTTAGCTTTCAAAGTAGTATTTAGAAGTTGAATGATGATGTAAATGTATTCATTTCTGATGACGTTCCTGATGCAACAGTAAAATGGAATGAAAGCGCTAAATCTTATGGTCATTTCATGATTATTATAGTTGCCAGTGAAGCTGTCAGCAAGGCTTTAAGTGTGTTTGTTGGTTTTCCTTGGTCTGGTTCCTTTGTTTCTTCTTATATATGTATATATACACACATGTACCTAATATATATATATATATATAATATATATATATATATAATATATATATATATATATATAATATATATATATATATATATATATATATATATATATAATATATATTATATATATATATGTATCTATATGTATGTGTGTATATATATATATATATATATATATATATATAAAACACTTGCACCCACACATAGATTTGTAGTAAATATTGTATTTTTTATATTGTGTCTGCTTGCCAATGCTGGTTATGTTAGCATTTGTGTTTAACAATCGTACTTTGCTACTGAAATGGATGCAGATGCACATTCTGTGACTTTGGTCTTAAATACTTAACAGTGGCACATTATGCATTTGAACAGTGTTCACAGTCTTTTTAAACATGTATGTAACTTTTTAGGAAATCCGCGTATGTCTTAACCATCAAGAGGTTGCTGTTAAAGTACTTCATGTGTTTGCAGTGGTCTTTCTTTCTGTACATAACCAGTACTGCATTTCACTAATGTGTACTACTTGTTAAGTATATATTCTCTTTGTTCTTTCTGTTTGGGTCATTTACTTCTAGCTACCATTAGGAAAAATCTTACAAATATTGACTAGCTGCCCTTAAGAAAAATCTTATGAATAATACCATAACTTAAAAAAATAAATAAATAAAGTTGCAGAGTTTTATGCTTTTTGTGGCCATTCAAACGCAGCCTTTTTTCAAGTATATATTTACTGCTTGTCATCACAAGGTCAGCACAGTGGTATATACGCAGTCTAATCAGTATGCGTTCTGTTACTGTCTGTCTGTGTAGTTATCCTACAGTTCTGCATTGCAGTGCTAATAGTTATTTCACCTTGGATTATTTTTGTGTACTGTACTTTCAATGGGTCTGACCAAGCTAGTCAAGTAACTATGAAAGGTAGTGCATACCTTATGCATATTTCTGCATTATATTGAAACTGAATGTCTGTCTTGTATATTTTTATGCAGCATATCCTTGGTTCCCTACATCGTCAAGGTGTAAAAAATGTAATTTTCACTGACTGCTTAAAAGAAAAAGATGAAAACGTAAAGAAGGTAAGTGACCTTTTTGGGTGTGGTGGTCTTATTTAATGCTGCGTTTTTGTTTCAGACAGGATTTTAGATTTTTTTTAACACCTTTGTTGAATTATCACACAAGACTCAGGCAAACTTACATTTATAAAAAAGAAAAAAATATATTAATATATTCCCAGTTGCAAGCATTATATATTACATAGAACCAACAAAAGGCGTACACCAATAAGTACTAAAAAAACAAAGAAAATGTCCACAGGGGCAAATATCAATGTCTAAAAACTGATTTTTTTAAAAACTGTACCTGGGCGCTTTCGTTCCAACAGTTGCAGAATTTCATCAGAGTAAACAGATTACCTGATGTACCACATATTTAAAAAGTATGACCCAATCACAGTAGAACAAGTAAATTAATTCAGTTAAATTAAGTATCTGTTAAAGGTAAAAAACGGTTACAATACACAAAATTCAAGAATGCATCATAGTAACGCAGGTAAGTAATAATGGCAAAGGTAAAAAAGTAAACCTAAAAAGAGATCACAAAGATTATTTACATGCTTTTCTGTGGTTCATTCCAGAATTTTGTGTATTTTAACTGCCGTTTTTTTACCTTTAAGAAATAATTTCTGATGATTCTTGAATTTTGACAACAGCAATACATTACGATTTTGCTGATTAGAAGCTGCTGCCTTTGCTGAGCAGTTTTTGGTACTTTTGGAATGTTTCCATGAAGTGCTGGAAATGGCAGAGGGTGAAGCTGAATATTTATTTATTTATTTATTTACATAGGTTGACCGGGAAAGTCCACTGGGTCAGAAACCCATTTTCAGTGGAGGCCCGGGGAGAAAAGCTCCACATTGAAGTTAAGATTGCACAGAGTTACTAATTACAGTTTTACAACATAAGAGAACATACAGATTCGTTTAGCCATATACAAATGTAAATTAGTAATAAGCAGACTAAGGAAATTTTATACGATTGGGTAAAATGGCAATGTTGGATAATTCGTATTAACAAGCTATACATCATTATTATTTATGTATTTATTTATTTATTTTTTTTTGAAAGGAGAGAGAGTAAAGGGGCTACAGATAATATGGGGTAAAGTTAAAAAAGACAGGAAGAAAAGAAAGTTGAAACAGGAGGGCACCAGGATTGTCTTTAAGGTCTTTTGATTTGGGGAAAAGGCAGGTTTGGTTTTTGAGAAAGTGTTTTTTTAAGGTAAGTTTGAAATTAGTCAAAGAATCAAGTAGTGTGATATAGGGGGAATAGGTCATTCCATAGTTTTGCTATGGCATAGGAATATAAACTTTGTCTTGATCTCTTGTTGGGTTTGGAGACTCAAATAAGTTGTTTGTTAGAAGATCTTTAGTCTCTAGAGGGGGTGTAGGTTTGTATGATGTCTGAAAGTGTAGGGCAGTTTTCTGGGTGGAATGTTAATTTATGAGCAATGGTGAAAGAAGAAGTGAGTTGGGTGTACTGAAGGTAATGAGGGAAGTCCAGCCAGTTCAGTGTCTGTATGACTTGGCAGTGACATGTACTGTTAGGCAGACCGCAGGCAAATTTGGCTATTTTGTAATAGCATGATTGCAATTTATTGCTTAGGGATGTGTGAAGGTTTGTGAAGATTGGGGAGCCATAGAGGAGGGAGGGGAGTAGGAGAGTGTTTGCTAATTTTGTTCTTGTGGGAGAATCTATATAGGACTTTTGGCTGTAAAGTTTGCTATTTTAAAGTGAGTTTTTTTTTACTGCATTACGTATGTGTTGTTCAAAGGAAAGTTTATTATCCACAGTGACACCTAGTAGTTTTGCAGAGGTCACAACTTCCATTTCAGTCATGTTTTGGGAAAAGATTTTAAAATCTTGAGGTACTGGCTTGGGTGAGAAGACCAGTAATTTGGAATTTTTAGGATTCAAAAGTAATCGTGCCTTGTTGAGCCACGTTTCCATTGATGTGAATGCTTTTTGTGTTATTTTTAGAAGATATGGGAAATTGCTAGAAGAGGATATTGTAGTTGAATCATCCGCGTATTGGATGAGTGAGGACTGAAGGGAAGCTGTATGGAGTTTATTTTTGAATACATTGAACAGCAGTGGTAATGGAACCTTGGGGGGAACCCCTGCATTATTAGTCAGGTAGCCAGATAGTTACAAAAGTAAATTTAAATGACTTAAACCCCACATCTTGTAGCCAAATGTTCTGAACTGCAGCTTAAGCCTGATAAAGCAGTTAATGTTTTAAAATATGGCAGCTTATGAAATGTACAGAGTAAAAAATTGCTGAGAAAAAATGGAAATCGGACTAATAATATTTTAGTCCCTGATTTAGATGCAAGATTGTCCTGAGAAGTTTGCTGCTTTTTTAACATTTTGCTAAGAAAAAGAGGTTACAAGACTCTTGTCCAAGTCTAGATTATGCAGGTCATTCAGGCTCATTACCTTACCCACAATGCCATACTGACAGCCATAGGAACAGCATCTGAATGAAATGCTTATTTATAGGGATGTTGAGATATAGCTGTGTACGTACTGTCTGAAAAAGGGGTACCTCACTGGTGCTAGCAACACAGATTCATGAAGAAAGTTATATGTAGGGTGTTTGCAAGAGCATTGAAGGTTATTGTACCCCACTAGATGCTTTCCATCTCCAGATCTCTAGTGAGAGAAGATACCCACATCTATAGCTCTTCTGCCTTTGAGTTAATATGGGTGGTAGTACACTTAGGTGGGGCTCCATTGAAGCATTGCTAATTGGTATAACATGTTACACAGTTGTGTGGGGTGAATTTCATGTTGCATTGAGGCTGGTGTCCTAATAGACTTGATAGTGCAACACAAAGGTAGTTATTTATAGTAGGTTGAAGCTGCTGTCGTAGTAAGCTATACAGCAGGCTGCTTGTTTTTCCTGTCTGACTAGAGCCCTGTATTGCATCAAGGTAAGGAAAACCCGCGATTACTGTAACAAGAATTCCTTGGGAAGTAACTGGGATTACAGAACCTCCTGGGGAATGCCAGGGTTACACTGATGATACAAAGATTAGCAGAAGTTGGCCAAGGAAAACAGTGGCAGATGTAAGACATTTAAATCTGGGATAAGAGGGGTCATTCTTTCAGTCTTAGACCCATCCTGGAATCTCACTGTTGTGCATTTAGATTTTATATTCTGAACTTAACTTTGAGCAATGATTTGGACAAGGGGGCCATACAAATATTATACTTCATTTTTCAAATACAGATAATATAGTCAAACGCTTACAGAAGAAGGCGGTAATCTCAACGTTTTTATTTACTTGCTTACTTACAGTTGTTTACCAGTAAAGTCCTACTGGGAATTAAAACTAGTTTTCAACAGAGATCTGGGGGGAAAAGCTCCATGGTAACATATATGAAGTCATCATGTGTGTACAAACCATCTTTTGAAGCAAAAGCATTTATAAGAATATAAGACAGACATTTCAAGAGTTCAGGAGTGAAACCGTTTTGCAAATAGATTAAAGTGAATGTTTTATAAAAGCTTATATAAAGTTTTGGAAGTAGCCCTCTGGCAAACCTACATTAAAGTAAAAAGTATAATCAGTGGAAACAGTGAGTCAGTGTATAATAAGCAGCATCAGTAAAGTGTAGATTAGTAGTGAAGACCTGTACTGCCCAAAATACCACTCTGAAAGAGAGTGCTTATAGAAACATGTAACAAAGCTGTAAATGTTGTTTACAGGATAATTAAAACCCACAGTGGAACAAAGCAGATCAGAACAAATGTCTTAAAACTATGTAGCAATACAATGCACTAAGACAGTTCCAGGTAGTCATTACTAGAGCAGAGTCCATATGGTCAAGGCATCATAGGAAACAGAAGACAGTTGAGTCTTTCAACTATTTATACTTTGCGAGTACTCTTGCTTGGATTACACCTCCTTTTTTAAGGAGGGCTAGACCACTCACGCCAGGGGAGGATTTATCAATACCCATTCAGTTTCCATTTAAGTGAAGATAATGCATCACTTTTTAGCAGGAGTCTATTCCTGAGGTGTGGAAACCACTGTGTAATGAACTTTCTCTGTCCACCATGTTTTATTTATCTGCTGGTGAAGCTTTAGATCCCTGGTTCTTGTATTGAACTGTTTGATTTGTGAAAATACAAGAGGTCCAGGACCAGTGAGTCCCTATTGGTGTGGAAGGCAAGGCACTTATCTCCCCTTGGGTGTCTGAAAGATGCTGAGTAAAGGGACAGTGTGTTATGGAAGGCAAGGAACTGATCTCCCCTCAGGAGTCTGAAGTATGCTGAGTAAAGGGACAGTGCTGCCAGTCTTTCCTGGAACCTAAGAGTTTTTGAACAAGTATTCTTAGTTAGAAACGAACCGCTGTGGCCTCTCTGTAGTTGTTTGATCTGTCTAGTGAGGTACATTGCAAATTAGGCATTTGTATTCATTAATAGGCCTAATCACTGCTGAATGTAATGGGACAATGACCTCTTTAGATCTGAATGATATTCCTTTGGCAATAAGCCGTGTTAAATAAAAGGACTTTCTGACTACTGTTGTTACATGATGATCAAAGGAGAGGGAATTATTACTTCAATTTCATAGGTCTCTAACAACATTTTCATTTTGAAGTGGGCTGTAGTCTATGTTGCGAGCTGGGGGAGAGGTTGTCTACCAGATGTGGCATTATTGCAATTTTAGCATTTAATTTGAGTCCCATTGTTAGTACACCAGGTATTTATGAGTGCAGGTTCTTACTGAATAAAGGGCTTGGGTGTCAGAGAGGACTTAACAATGACTCAAAGTTTGCAGTCGTCTGTAAACTTAGTTAGCCAGAGGTCTTGTTTCAAGGTTTGGAAATCAGAAAAGTAAATGAACAATAGAAATCCCATAGCTGCAATATGTGGTACCCCACTGATCACCTTCATACTCTCTGAGGCTCCCACTACTCACTGTATGTTGGCTCTGTCTTTTAGCTAGTTTGCTATCCCTTTTTTGTAATGTATTAAGCTTATTAACTATGCTAATATAGGTGATGGTGTCAAATCACCTTGCCAGTTCAGGGTACACTGTGGGAGGCATGACTACTGTCAACAGCTCGTGTTAACCTCTCAAAGTAGTTAACCAGATTCATTGGGCAGGATCTACCCTTTGAAAGACAATTTGTTGTGTGTTTAGCCTAATGACATTTTTAATGCCATAGTTTATCAGGTTAGTTATAATATGTTCAGTGACTTTGCAAGTAAGACTTGTCAGGCTGATGGGCCTATAATTTTCTGGGCCAGTGGTGGGTTCCACCCTTTTGGAGAGGCATCACCATTACCATGTGCCAAAACTCAGGGGCAAACCTAGTTGCAAACTTCAAGTTAAATAGCTGGAGTCGCTGTGCCAGGGTTTGTGTGGTACCATTTATTAAACAACCAGGTATATTATCATGTCCCATGGACAGAGTATTTTAAGTCTTGAAGAGCATGTTCAGTACATATTCATTAGTGGTGCCCTCACACGATTTGTTCATGTGCACTGAGCACAGTATTTGGCTAGCATCCGCTGTGGAAACTGTACTGGCTGTACATTTTTGTACAACCAAGTGCTTGGAAGTACTTACTTGTAATCTTACTCAACCTGTTCAACCTTTAACATCAATTGTAGCTGATCTGCACAAAGACAAGAATGGGAGTTATTTGCAAATGCAGTGAGGTTCTAATTTTGAAATTTCAACAAAAGGATCAAGTGGAACCAGTTTGAAAATTCCCCCTGCAATTGTTGACTCTTCCAGAGATGCTGAGGCAGTTGTGTGACTGCGCGTCATGAGAGCTGATCAGTAAATTTGGATCAATAAACAGATAGCATTGAGAATGCTACAAACCCTGAATCTTTTGGATTTGATTTTTCTATATGGTTAAAAAAGACAAGTATGGTTTTCATCAGGACAGAGACCTACTTTGGCAGAAATGGCTCCTTCAGTGAACAGTTGGACTTATTTGAAAAGAAGATCACTAGGTATAAATCTTTACAACTGGACAATGCCTGTTTGAAAGAATGTATACTTAAGAAAAGGGTACCAAAGGGGTTCAGAGTTTGGAAGACTGCATATGGGGTAGTAAATGATTTAGAACTGTACCAGAATTTAGTGTCTCCCTTTGATGATTGTGAAGTTTGAATTATGGAAATTTCAGTGCAATACAATGACAAAGTTATGGCTGTATTATTGGAGGTTAATTGAGTGGATGCTTCACTTATGAAAGATTTATTCGAAGTTAAGACCTGAGAATATAACAAAATCTGTGGCCATATAGGTAATGTATTGGACAAAATTAAATTAAGAAAGTAGTAAAATGTGCAGAGATAAGACAGGGTATTCAGAGGGGACAACCTATCCTAAACCTAGGGAGTTTTTCAACAATCAGAATTTTACTAGTGAAATTTCTAACGTTAACTATGTAATGAATGATACAGAAAATTTTGAAGCTGATGTTAATACAGATTACATTAATGATGATTTTTAGGAAGGGGGAACATATCCTGCTCCTACCGGACCTTTCCGGTCTGAAAGATTAGCTCAGAAGGACAGTGTGAATGTTACCTTATTAATGGAGACAGGTAGTATATACACTCACAATGGTCAGGGCAAAAACAAAATGAATAAGAACAGGGGGTGGCATAGTTTTTAAGTGATAATGATGAGATTGTTATATGTGATACACTTGGTGATTATTTAATTGATATGAATAAAGATACTGAACTGTTTCAAACACAAACAGTAGAATCTACCAAAAGTGGAGGTATGATGATAGTAAGTGACTATAAAGGGTTTAAAGAATACAATTGTAGTAACTTAGAAACTGACTTGAGACACCATGATCCTTTTTAGCAAAGCAAATGTTAGAACTGACCTGAGTCGTGTTTTGATAGATTTAAAACTATACACTAGAAAACTTAACATTAAGCTTTTGTTTCAAGATTCTTCTAGCACAGTTAATATATCTGAAAGATTTTCAGTGAAAAGTACGTACAGCCACTCTACACCCTACGCTACAGCTATTTGAGAAATTCTATGAGAGAGATATTAGAAATTTGTACAAACATCAGTTTGGTATGAGGTAAAATTTAAAGAAGGAAGAATCAGATATTTTGATGCATTTAACCTGCAATAAAGAAATTAAGATAATGAAGCCCAATAAGGGTGATGGGATTGATTTGATGTATACTTCACAGGAAACGGACCGGAGACTGCACAAACGTTGTCAACGGCAAAGGACAGTAGCAAACACTAAACCAAAAAAAAAGCCGGACTAATGACAGAGAGAGAATATAAAACTTGTTTAATATCGCAGTTAAAGACCACAAAGTTTTTCGGAAAAAAACTCCTTCAGTGTAGTATAAAAAACAATTAAAATAATTAATTTTATATACAAAACACATGACACAGCCAACCAGTCACAGTTTTTTTAAAAAACATTCCAAGCTAATTAAACTAATGAATACTCTTAGTTAATTTAATTACACTTAAATTGGTATGCATTAAACAGATAAAGCACCCATATTTATATTTAATCAAAACTCATACTCTAAAATCGCAGTAAACTTTTACCAGATATTACAGAAGAAGATATAAATAAACTTGAAATTGCTGGAGTATAACTGGATCATAAGATTAAATGCAGATAAAAATCCCGGTTTTAATACTGCTGTGACTATTAAGCCAATTTTGATGGACAGACAGATGAAACTTAAAACATATTTTATGTATATGTTATGATTTTATTAATCCTTTTAATATTGTGATTTTAGAGTATGCATTTTTGATTAAATATAAATGTGGGTGATGTTCATTGTGTTACCCTGCTACAGTCATTACACTTGGGTTATCCTGCCGTCAGGCGGTCCCACAGTCGGCTAGAATTCCAAAGTCTTGGTCCGGCGTTGGTTGCTGTCGCTTCTTCCCTGACGTCAGAGCGCCAGGGGTATATCAGAGGCATCCAACGCCATTTTCTTCAGTCTTTCTTGCTGCGCGGTGCCCGAAGCAGAAGCAGTTCACAAGTGCCGGTCGGCTGACACCTGAGATTTTCGAATCGAGTTTCAGTCCGAAGTCTTCAAAGCTAAGTACCCCGTTGGGGAACCTTTTCTTGCCTCAGTCCGATGTCAGAAAAAGTTAACAATTGCATTTCTTGTGGGAAGCAAATACCTCATAAGGACTTTCATTCTTTTTGTATACCTTGCCTAGGCCCAGACCACGACGTCACTGGTTGTCGGTTTTGTGCTAGGTTCAATAAGCGAACTATAAAGCGACGCTTTGATTTTGCACGACACTACTTCGGTAGAAAATTTAATTACACTATGCCGTCGGAGCAACCAACTACCGGCGTGCATAAAAAACACAAAGATAAAGACAGGCAGCCTAGATCCAAGCCAGACTCCGAGGCCTCGATTGGGCCGGTCGCCGGTTCTCCGGTTTTCAGTGAGGTGCCTACGCAGCTCCTGGCTACCGCTGCATTGGATCTCCAGACTGCTTCGGATCACCCAGCAGAGAGTTCTAGGCCGACACATCCATTTTCTTTAGGCCCTACCGACGACATTGCAGTAGGGGAAGCCGGTGCTGTAGAAACACCTTTGGTCTCTGAAAGTGTCTTCAGACCGACTACTCTCACCATAAAATCTTATGCTAAGCTTAAGACTCCTCTAAAACCAAAAAAGCCTACACTTCAGTCTCCAGGTCAAGGCCCTATGCCTAAGAAACAGATGCTTAAAATGGCTGAACATTTAATTTCTTTGATCAGGGGTTCTCAACCCCCCCCCCTGACAAAAGGCCTAGACAAGAGGAGGATTATGCCTCCTCTGATCAAGTGTCTGTTTCCTCAGGCTCCTCTGAGGAACAGGATTACTCCTTTCCCCCTTATGAAGATTCTGATGCTGAAGACTCCATTCCCTCAGCTTCTCCCCCTGAAGATTATTCCTTTGGGGAAACCTTACATACCATGAGGGAACATTTCCACTGGGAAGGTCAGGACTACTCCGACTCAAAGAAAAGGCTCCGAGAGTTTCTTTTACTCCCCCAGCACAGACCACTTGCTATCCCCCCAGTTTTGGACATTTTGGATGATGTTTTCTTAGAAGCTAGTCTAAATCCAGACTCTCTGCCTCCTGCTCCAGCCAAACCTGATAGATACTATAGAGTGCCTGACTCACACAAATTCCTATACAAAAGCCCTGTTGCTGATCCAGAGACAATCTCCCAGGGTCCCAAAGGGGCTAAGGCTTCTATGGCTAAAAATCCTGTACCCTCAGAAAGGGACTCCAGAGCACTAGATAGGTGGGGGAAGAAGGTTTGCACCTCAGCTACTCTAGCTATGACAGCACTAAATTGTCAATTTCACATGCTTAAATACCAGCAATTCCTAATGTCTCAAATAAAACAAAAGATGGGCACGCACCCTCAACAGTCTGAATTCAGGGAAATGCAAGATCTGTTGCTTGCCGCTGAACAGGTGGGCAAACATACTTTACAATGTGGTTTTGATGCCTTGGAAGCTTCCTCTAGAGCAGCTGTTACTTGGTCCATTATACGTAGGCATGCTTGGTTAAAGGAACAAACTCTGCCTGATCATGTTAAAGCAAAGTTACTGGATGCACCCTTACAGCAGGATGTCTTATTTGTGGTTAAAGCAGAGGAGGTTTTAAAGAAAATGGAGGATAAGGCAAAATCTATGCAGATGGTCAAAGATTTCTTACAGGTATAGCCCCCACGCTACAGCAGAAATTGACCAACATAAAATTGGTCCTTTCCAGCTTCTGACAGACCACAGAGGGGTAAATACAGGCGCCCAAGGGGCAGAGATCAAGCACAAATTCCTTACAAACCTTGCCAATGGGGCACTGCAACACAGAAGGGAGGAGAAGACAGGTCCCAAACTACTAGAAGGCAAACACAATGACTTGCACCTCAAACTGCCAAGCAAAACTCTAACACTACAGCAGCTTCTCCCCATGTTGGGCAAGAAAGCTTGGCTAGTAACATTGGACCTCAAGGAGGCATACCTGCATGTCCATATCAGACAGAATTGCAGAAGATACCTCCGTTTCATTGCAGGTTCAACCCATTACCAATTCTCTGCACTGCCCTTTGGCTTATCTACTGCTCCCTGGGTCTTCACAAAATGCCTGGCACCAGTAATTGCATACTACAGACAAAGAGGAATTCAAATATACCCATACCTGGATGACTGTCTCATCCAAGCAGAAAGCAAGGACATTCTCTTACAACACCTGGCTTTTGTAAAACATCTTCTAAGTTGCCTAGGGTACACAGTAAACGAAAAGAAATCAAAACTAGTGCCCTCACAAAATATGACATTCCTGGGTGCCAGCTTGAATACAACGGCCCAGATGGCTTATCTGATGCCAGACAAACAACTACAATTAACTCAGTACTTCAGAACAGTGGCAACAAAGACCCAACTCCCTGCAAGAAAAATTCTGCAGGCCTTGGGCTTCATGGCATCTTGCATACTACTAATACCATTTGCATATCTGCATTATGAGGAAATTACAATGTTACCTAAAAAGCGTATGGACTCAACACAGCCACAGCTTGGAAACAATGATACCTCTCATTCCCTGCCTTCAACAGGAGTTTCTATGGTGGTCACAGGCATGTCACCTCAACAAGGGTCCGCCTTTCACCCTGCCCCCAGCCAGGCAAACTATGACAACAGATGCATCGGACTATGCCTGGGGGGGCACATATGGCAGGACGGTGCGTTCAAGGCATCTGGACTGCAGATCAAAGGAATCTGCACATCAGTCAAAAAGAAATGTTAGCTGTACAAAATGCTCTGACAGCCTTCAAGGACCTCTTACATCCAGGACAGCTTATCATAAGGACAGACAACACCACAGTAACGTGGTACATAAACAAACAAGGGGGCACCCACTCCTACTCTCTATGCAGGCAAGCAATGACCTTGTGGAACACAGCACTTGCTTACCAAGTTCAATTACAAGCTTAATTCCTGCCAGGAAAAAAGAACACATTGGCAGACGACCTAAGCAGAAACATCATGGATCCCCACAAGTGGAAACTGAATCCAGAAGTATTCGCAATGATAGCTCAAAAATGGGGACTCCCAGACATAGACCTGTTTGCCAGCCCTCAAAACTATCAGCTAACAAAATTTTACACAAGGACTTATCACCATCAAGCTTGGAAACTGGACGCACTCTCATTCATTTGGAAAATGCTAACAGTATATGCATTTCCTCCATTACCCCTTCTCACAAAGGTGCTACTGAAAGCCAGGATGGAGAGACCCCGAATGATACTCATTGCCCCAGACTGGCCACGCCAGCACTGGTACCCACTATTAAGGAATATGGCCCAGGGCCCACCATGGATTCTACCACAAATTACCCACCTGCTCACACAGCAAGACAGTCAGATTCTACACAGCCAGCTCAAAACCTTAAACTTGGCTGCATGGCAAATCACCTAAGCAACCAGCCAGCTCCTCTCTCACAAGCTGTTATGGATGTTATTCTGGAGGCCAGGAGGCCCAGCACCAGGAAAGCCTACTCAGACAAATGGAAAAGGTTTTGCACCTGGAACCAAGCTAAAGGCCAAAATACCCTTCAGCCAGACATACCTCAGATTCTGCAATATTTAACTGAGATGTTACACAAAGGGCTTTCTTTTTCATCTATTAAAATCCACGCCTCAGCTATTTCTGCTCACTACAACACGGATCCTCTCTTACTTTCACATCCACTACTAAGGCAGTTTCTCAGAGGGGCCAAAAACATTAGGAGAGCACCAACACCTACTTGGGACCTCAACTTTGTTCTGGAAAAACTCGCACTACCTCCTTTTGAGCCGGCCTTCTCAGCTGACTTAAAGTTTATATCATGGAAGACTGCCCTGCTGCTAGCAATTACTTCAGCTAGAAGAGTTTCAGCGCTTCAGGCACTAATGGCAGTAGAGCCTTTCCTCATTTTTCATCAAGACGGAGTTTCTTTATAAACTAACCCCTCCTTTATGCCTAACGTGGTATCCAGTGTGGCTCTAAATCAAACCATCCATTTTACCCGCCTTCTTTCCAAATTCACAGAACAAAGGAGAAAGACTCCTGCATTCCTTGGACATTCGCAGGCAGCTACTTTACTACTTGGATAAAACTAAGGTTTTCAGAAAATCTGACCAGCTTTTTGTATCCTATGCTACAGCATCACAAGGAAAGGCTATCTCAAAACAGACCATTTCCAAATGGATAGGACATTGCATACATTTTTGCTACACCCACCATGGAAAACCAGATGTCCTTCAAGGATGCATCTGCAGTCCTAACAAATGGGTTGTCCTGCCTCAGGCAGCCCTTCGATCAGCCGGATTCCAAAGTCTGGGTCTGGCCTCGGCTGATGTCGCACTTCACCCGACGTCATAGCTGCTGTTAATTGGGTATAAAGGCATCAGCCGACGCCATTTTCCTCAGTGTTTCTTGCCCCAGTCTTTCTTGCCGCGTGGCGCCCGAAGCAGAAGCTGTTCGCAAGTGCCGGTCGGTCAGAACCAGAGATTGTTACTACCGAAGACTTCTAAAAAGCTAAGTACCCCGTTGGGGACTCTTTCTTGCCTCAGCCGATGTCAGAAAAAGTGAATAACTGTTTAACTTGTGGGAAACAAATACCTCATAAAGATTTCCACTCTTACTGCCTACCTTGTTTAGGCCCAGACCACGACGTAGCAGCTTGTCTAGCCTGTGCTTCCTTCAACCGACGGACTCTTAGACGTCGGTCGGAGTTTGCAGAGGAGTTTTTCGCCCGCTTTTGCTTATAACATGCCGCCGGAGACTCGACTCCACAATTAGCTAAAAAGTGTAAGGAAAAGGACCGACACTCGCGGTCCGGTTTCGCCGAAACCGGTTAAGCCAATCACAGTGTCTCGGTTTCGGCTGAAACCGAGTCCACGGTTCTTCCTTCGGCCGAAAGCTTGCCTCCTACAACTGAGGCCTCATCCAGCATGGCTGAATCTGCTACTGAATTTCCACCTGCTCTTACAGGTTCTCAGGATTTATCAGATACTATCCCCTTAGATATATCTACTCCTGCACGTGGAGCTGCTAGGCCCCCTGCATCCATGTCAATTAAGGCTTTTGCCAGGGCTAAAGCAGCTAAATCAACAAAGACCGTGCCTGCTAAACCCCCTCTCACAGGCCTAGCTCTAGTACTCAAATGCTTAGTCTAGCAGAGGATCTCATTTCTTTGATCAGGGGATCCCAGCCTCACCCTGACAGGGCCTCTCATCCCCCTCCAGAGAAGAGGCCTAGAGCAGAGACCCCTGAGCCAGTTTCTACTGATTACTCCTCTGATGATTCAGGCAATACAAATCCTCCAGAAGGCCCTTATTCTCCATATGAGGATTCAGATGCAGAAGACTCCATTCCTTCTGCCTCTCCTCCTGAGGAATTTTCTTTTGGGGAAACCTTGCATGCTATGAGAGAACAATTTCAATGGCAGGGCCAGGATTTTTCAGACTCTAGGAAAAGGCTTAGGACCTTTTTACATTTGCCACAGCATAGGCCTTTAGCCATTCCTCCAGTACTTACAGTTGTGGATGATGCATTTAATGATGCTTGTACTGCTCCTGACTCTCTTCCTCCGCCCCTGCTAAGCCCGACAGATACTACAGGGTTCGGACACACATTATCACTTGTATAAGGCTCCTATTGCAGATCCTGAAACTATTTCACAGGGCCCCAAAGCTGTAGCAGCTGCCTCTACCAAAACCCTCCCTCTGAAAGAGAATCTAGGGCTTTAGAGAGATGGGGTAAAAAGTGTATACTTCTGCTACTCTTTCGCCAGGGCCTTAAACTGTCAATTCCACATGATTCAGTATCAGGAATTTATGTTAGATCAGATAACTAAAAAACTGTCCTCGCCTGAACCTTTAGACCGTAAGTCCCTTCAGGAATTGGTACATAACACTCAGCAGGTTAGTAATCATTCCTTAAAATGCGGCTATGATGCACTGGAGGCTTCCTTTAGATCAGCTATGACTGGTACAGTGATCAGAAGGCATGCATGGTTAAAAGAACAATCCTTACCAGACCATGTAAAGTCAAAGCTCCTAGATGCTCCCATGGAAAAACACAGTTTGTTTGGCTCCCCTGCACAGCAAGTGTTGAAGAAGGTGGAAGAAAAAGCGAAATCTGTCCAGACAGTCAAGTATTTCTTACAGGTCCAGCCTCCAAGGTTTAGTAGGAACTGGCCTTCCAAGAATTGGTCCTTTCCAGATACCACCGGAGCACAGAGAGGCAGGAATAGGCGGCCAAGAGGCAGAGGTCAATCCAGAGGTGCCTACAGGGGACGTCAGTGGCAGCCTAACAACCAGAGAAGTACTGCCACAGATCCAGCCACTGCCACTTCCACAGGACAATCACAGTGACTTGGCTCTGAAACCGCCTACCAGAGAACAACTAGAAGTACCCTTAGGCGGAAAGCTAGCATTATTTTCAGTAAACTGGCATTACATTACAGGAGACAAATGGATTTTACAGACAATAGACAAAGGTTACAGGTTTCACTTCCATACTCTACCAAGGAAGAGAGGAATGCTAAACCTACCTCCAAACCAAAAGACAAACGCTCTAGAACAAATAGACCACTTGTTAAGGATGAGAGCTATAGAAAAGGTACCGTCCATGGAACAAGGACAAGGATTTTACTCCAGACTTTTCCTGGTGCCAAGAAAGGAAAACCAATGGAGACCTATTCTCGACCTGTCCGCTCTGAACACATATCTCATTGTTCCAAAATTCAAGATGCTGACCCTACAGCAACTTCTTCCCATGCTGGGCAAGGAGTCTTGGCTGGTAACTCTAGATCTCAAGGAGGCATACCTGCACGTCCCCATACGACCAAATTGCAGAAGATACCTCAGATTTCTTGCAGGATCAGAGCATTATCAATTCTCAGCATTGCCTTTTGGCTTATCTACTGCCCAGAGTATTCACGAAATGCCTGGCATCAGTAATTGCTCATTGCAGGCTTCAGGGAATTCAAATTTATCCATACCTGGACGACTGCCTGTTACAAGCGTACAACAAAAACAAATTAACAACAGATTTGAGAAAGGTTATTCACCTATTGCAAGCCCTGGGATACACAGTCAACATAAAAAAGTCAAGGCTGATACCATCCCAAAGGATAACCTTCTTAGGTGCAGAACTGGACACATCAAACCAAATGGCATTCCTCACGGCAGAAAAGCAGAAGCACCTACCACTCTATTTCATGGCATTAACAACGCAGAACCAGCTTACAGCAAGGAAAGTCCTGCAAGCCCTGGGTTACATGGCATCCTGCATAATATTGATTCCACATGCCAGACTACATATGAGAAAGTTGCAATGGTACCTAAGGAATTTATGGTCTCAGCACAAGCACAGCCTAGAAACCCAAATTCCAATAATTCCATGCCTGAAGCAAGAATTCCGTGGTGGGCTCAGGCCTGTCAATTGAACAAAGGACTGCCCTTCCACAGCCCTCACCAAGCCAGACTATCACCACGGACGCCTCAGACCTCGGTTGGGGGCACACATGGTGGACAAGTGCATACAAGGCTTATGGACTCAAGACCAGCTGAACCTACACATAAATCAAAAAGAGATGCTGGCAGTAAAGCAGGCTATTCAGACATTCAGACCGCTTTCAACAGGGTCATTTGCTGATAAGGACGGACAACACCACAGTTATGTGGTATATCAACAAACAGGGAGGCACACATTCATATCCTCTATGCCGGATGGCAATGGACCTCTGGAATGTGGCCCTGAACCTCAACATTCAGGTCCAGGCAATATTTGTGCCAGGAAAAGAAAATATACTAGCAGACATCTTAAGCAGAACTACCACGGATGCCCACGAATGGATGCTGCATCCAGACATCTTCAAATCCATTACAAGGAAATGGGGACTACCAGAAGTAGACCTATTCGCATCCCCACACAACCACCAATTGAAAAAGTTCTGCACAGGACATACCACCCACTTGCTTGGAAGGTGGACTCCTTATCCTTCAGTTGGGAAAACCTGACAGCATATGCATTCCCACCTCTTCCTTTGATGCACAAAGTGCTACTGAAGATCAAAGAAGATCACCCAAGGATCATCCTGATAGCTCCAGACTGGCCGAGGCAGCATTGGTACCCGCTACTGAGGAGTATGTCTCGGGAACACTCATGGCCTCTACCCCTAGTTCCTTTACTGCTAACACAGAACAACTTCAAAATCCTGCATCCAAACTTGAAAACACTGCAGCTAGCTGCTTGGAACATTGCATAAGACAAAATAACCCAGATTTATCTCAAAGGGTTAAAGACATTATCTTGGAGGCTCGCAGACCTTCAACAAGAAAAACTTATTCAGCAAAATGGAAAAGATATCTCATCTGGAGTGCAGCAAAAGGAGAAAATGTATCACTGGCAAACATAGCCAACATCCTGGAATATTTAGCAGAGCTTTTCCACAATGGCCTGTCCTACTCCTCCATCAAGATTCATGCATCAGCAATTTCAGCAGAATACAACATGGATCCTCCAGTCTTTTCTCATCCTCTTCCCAGGCAGTTCCTGAGAGGAATTAAAAATGTAAAGCCACCAAGGAAGCCACCATTGCCTACATGGGACTTGAACTTTGTGTTAGAAAAGTTGACACTTCCCCCTTTTGAACCAGCAGCAACAGCAGAATTACAGTACTTATCTTGGAAAACTGCTTTCCTGCTTGCAATCACTTCAGCAAGAAGGGTTTCTGAATTACAGGCATTAATGGCAGTACAGCCCTTCCTTATCTTCCATCAGGATAGAGTATCCATGAGAGCTAATCCTACTTTCATGCCAAAGGTGGTCTCCAGGGTATCATTAAACCAAGCAATCCACCTACCTACATTCTTCCCCAACCCACAGAACAGGGGGGAAAGACTACTACATACCTTGGATGTGCATAGGCAATTGCGCTACTACCTGGACAGAACCAAGAACAATAGAAAAACTGACCAGCTTCTGGTAGCATATGCAACAGGAATGGAAGGAAAAGCAATTTCAAAACAGACAATCTCAAAATGGATAGGAAATTGCATTAGATTTTGTTACTCTTTTCATGGAAAGAATACTCCAGAAAACATCAGACCTCACTCCACAAGGGCTACAGCCACTACTACAGCTTTTTTACGAGGAGTGGCTACCAAAGACATTTTAGAGGCTGCTACTTGGAGCTCCGTGCATACATTTGCCAAGCATTATAATCTACCTTTATACTCCAGATCCCGAGCAGGTTTTGCCACGGCTGTTTTGCAAGGGATCTTAACTACACCATAATCTTCTTAGTACCTCCTCCCCCAGTTTGGCTATGGTATTCTACCCATTTGTTAGGACTGCAGATGCATCCTTGAAGGACATAGTACAGTTTTGTACCTACCATAAATGTAGATGTCCAGAGGTATGCATCTGCAGTCAGGATTACCCACCCTCCTTCCCTCTGTGGTACTCCTAGGTATTTGCCCATCTTGTAGCTAGCTGGGGGAATCTATTATGGTGTATTTGTTTGTATATATGTATATACATGTTTATTTTTATTTGCTCTCTATTGTTTGGAAACATTTGCATTTATCCAAATTTAGCCTTCCTAGAGGGCACCTGGCATCTGGGGCAAGAAACACTGAGGAAAATGGCGTCGGCTGATGCCTTTATACCCAATTAACAGCAGCTATGACGTCGGGTGAAGTGCGACATCAGCCGAGGCCAGACCCAGACTTTGGAATCCGGCCGACCGAAGGGCTGCCTGAGGTAGGACAACCCATTTGTTAGGACTGCAGATGCATACCTCTCGGACATCTACATTTATGGTAGGTACAAAACTGTACTTTCCTGCTACCATAAGGCTCCACTCTACCAGGGCAGCAGCTACATCTACAGCCTTCCTCAGGGGGAAGCTGCAACTTGGAGTTCAGTACACACCTTCACCAAACATTACCACTTACCACTTTACTCTAAGACTAGAGCTGGCTTCGCCACTGCAGTTTTGCAGGGCCTTCTAGCCCCCTCTAACCCTGTTTGACTCCACCTCCCATCCTTAGCTTTGGGATTCTAACAAAGTGTGATGACTGCAGCAGGGTAACACGATGAACATAGTACAGTTTTGTACCTACCATAAATGCAGATGTTCGAGGGTATACCCTGATGCAGTCCAGGTTACCCTCCCTCCATCCCCTCTGAACTAGCTGAACGTATCTCTACCACTCTACTCTATACTACCTCTGTGGTGTATTTGCTTGTGCCTAAGGCTTTTGTTTTATTTTTTCATATAGCTATATGTGTATATATATATATATATATATATATATATATTTTTTTTTTTTTTTTTTTTTTTTTTTTTACCTACCTATTAGGGGCACCTGACATCTGGGACAAGAAAAACTGAAGAAAATGGCGTTGGATGCCTCTGATATACCCCTGGCGCTCTGACATCAGGGAAGAAGCGACAGCAACTGACGCCGGACCAAGACTTTGGAATTCCGGCTGACTGCGGGACCGCCTAATGCAGGATAACCCAAGTGTGATGACTGCAGCAGGGTATACACTCGAACATCTACATTTATGGTAGGTACAAAACTGTACTTTTTGTTTGTTGCATGCCACTTTAAAAGTGTAATTAAATTTAACTAGGAGCATTCATTAGTATAATTAGCTTGGAATTGTTTTTAAAAATGTGATTGGTTGACTGTGTCATGTGTTTTGTATATAAATTAATTAATTTGTTTTTTATACTACACTGAAGTATTTTTTTTCAAAAGCTTTGTGATCTTTAATTGTGATATTGAATGAGTTTTATATTCCCTCTGGCATCGTTGGTCCAGCTTTTTTGTTTATTGTTTTGATGAATGCAGTTAATTATACTACTGAACTGTATAATATATTAAATAACAACATTCACTATACCAGGGTTTCAAAAAGTGAGTAGAGAACATAATATAAAATTGATGTAGTGTTGCAGGATTTCATTGATCAAAGTATAATATATCGAGTTATATAGTTTGAGATGATTACCCAGTAGTCCCTACCATCTTTGGGATCCCTAAGATACACAAAGACATACAAAATCCCCGTATGTGTCCCATTGTGCAGCTACAGGTTCAAAAACACACCCCTTGGCCATCTTTGTGGAGGGAAAGTAAAAGATTTCTTAAAAAAGTATCCCTATATTGTTAAAGATTCCAAGGATTTTTGACCAATATAACGCTTTAGTTTTTTTGGTGATAATAGTTTACTTGCCATGGTTGAGTTTGTAGCTCTGTCTTCATGCACTGTACATGACATTGGCATGAACTGGTTTAAAGATGCTTGTTATGCACTTAATTGTTTGGCCAATGAATAGACTGTTATTGGTCATTTATTGACAATTGATCTTATGTTCATAGGTGTGTACTGTGCTAATGGCCCTGGAGCCTTTACAAGCCTAGCCCATAGGATTACCCTGGCATCGTGCCATCCAACCTTAGATGTTCATCGTGTTTCACTGTTGCAGTCATTACAGTTGGGTTATCCTGCTGGCAGGCTACCCGCAGTCGGCCTGAGTTCCAAAGTCTAGGTCCGGCATCGGTTGCTGTCACCTTCTCCCTGATGTCAGTGCGCCAGGGGTAGAAAAGATGCAGCCGATGCCATTTTCTTCAGTCTTTCTTGCCTCGCGGTGCCCGAAGCAAAAGCAGTTTGCAAGTGCCCGTCGGGCGACTCCTGAGATTTTCAAATTCGAATTTCAGAACCGAAGTCTTCATTAAAGCTAAGTACCCCGTTAGGGAAACTTTTTTCTTGCTCCTGACCGATGTCAGAAAAAGTTAATAATTGTATTTCTTGTGGGAAGCAAATACCTCATAAGGATTTTCATTCTTACTGTATTCCTTGCCTAGGCCCTGACCATGATGTTGCTAGTTTTCGGTTTTGTGCTAGATTTAACCAACGCACTATTAAGCGTCTGTACGATTTTGCATTTCATTATTTTGGCAGAAGATTTAACTGTATAATGCCGTCGGAGTAACTGACTACCGGAGTTTATAAAAAGTGCAAAGAAAAGGACAGGCACCTGAGGTCCAAAACTGACGACGAGGCTTCCGCTAGGCCTGTCGCCGGTCCGCCGGTTCTCAGTGAGGTACTTTCGCAGCCCCTGACACCCGCTACCTCAGAGCCACAAGCTGCTTCCGACTCCCACGTGGAGCCGAATAGGCCGCTGGAAACTCAAGGTATTGGACACTCGGAAACTATTCCTTCAGATGGATCCAGAGCCGCTGAGCAGGCATCGGCTTCTGAGGGTGTTTTCAGGCCTACACAGTTATATGTAAAACCAACTTCAGCTTCAAAGGCAAAGTCTAAAGCAGCTCTAAAGACAAAGAAACAAGTACAGCATTCTCCTGGACAGGCCTCCATGCCTAAAAAACAGATGCTTAAAATGGCCGAAGACCTAATTACTTTGATCAGGGGTTCCCATCCCCCTCCTGATAAGAGGCCTAGGCAAGAGATAGAATATGCATCTTCAGATCAGGTTTCCATTTCCTCTGATTCCTCTTCTGACCAGGAATATTCTCTTCCTCCCTATGAGGATTCTGATGCTGAAGAATCTATCACTTCAGCATCCCCTCCTGAGGATTATTCTTGTGGGGAGACCCTGCATACTATGAGGGAGCATTTCCACTGGGAGAGCCAAGATTACTCAAAATCCAAGAAAAGGCTCAGAGACTTTATTTTATTGCCTCAGTACAGGCCCCTTGCTATTCCTCCTGTTTTAGACATTGTAGATGATGTATTTTCAGAGACTGTCTCCTGACTCTTTGCCACCAGCTCCTGTTAAGCTAGACAGATACTACAGGGTTCCTGATTCACATAAATTTCTTTATGAAAACCCTGCTGCAGACCCAGAAACTATATCTCAGGGTCCCAAAGGGGTCAAGGCGTCCTCTGCAAAAAACCCTATACCCTCTGATAGGGATTCAAGGGCCCTGGACAGATGGGGGAAAAGATTTATACTTCTGCTACCTTGGCTGTAAGAGTTTTAAATTGTCAATTTCATATGCTTAAATATCAGCAATATATAATGTCACTGCTTAAACAAAAAATGTTGACAAATTCAGAATGTGCAGAAAAAGAAATGCAGGATTTATTGCATGCAGCTGAACAAGTTGGAAAGCATACTTTGCAATGTGGCTTTGATTCTCTAGAGGCCTCTTGCAGGGCCGCTGTTACAGGTTCTGTCATTAGGAGACATGCTTGGTTAAAAGAACAGAATCTGCCCGATCATGTTAAAGCAAAATTGTTAGATGCCCCATTACAACGATACCTTGTTTGGTGTTAAAGCAGAAGAGGTTTTGAAGAAAATGGAGGACAAAGCTAAATCTATGCAAACAGTCAAGGATTTCTTACAGGTACAGGCTCCCAGATTTAGCAGGAACTGGCCTGCAAAGAATTGGTCCTTTCCAGTGTCAGACAGGCCACAAAGAGGTAGATACAGACGCCCCAGAGGCAGATCACAGCCCCAAGGCTCATACAGGCCTAAACAATGGGGTGCTTCAGCCTCCAAAAGTGGAGAAGAAAAATCACAGCTATACAGAAAACAGTCTCAATGACTTTCCCCTGCCAGCACCAAACACTTATCTTCTGGCAGCTCCTTTGGGGGGAAAACTAGCACTTTTTTCTCAAAATTGGCATATGATTACCCAGGACAAATGGGTCTTAAATATCGTATCCCAGGGCTACAGGTTTCATTTTCACACCCTGCCAAGGCCAGGCGGTATGCCAGACCTGCCATGCAATCAATGGGCAGAGGCACAAAAACAAGTTTCATCCCTCATGGACATGAGGGCCATTCAGCAAGTACCACAGCAAGAGCAGGGACAAGGATTTTACTCAAGGCTATTCTTGGTGCCCAGAAAGGGCAAAACCTGGAGACCAGTACTGGACCTGTCTATCCTGAACACATTCCTGGACATTCAAAAATTCAAAATGTTAACTCTGCAGCAGCTTCTGCCCATGTTGGGCAAGAAGGCTTGGCTTGTGACTTTAGACCTAAAAGAGGCATACCTGCAGGTCCCAATCAGACAATCATGTAGAAGATACCTCAGATTTATAGCTGGCTCAATGCATTACCAATTCTCTGCACTGCCCTTTGGCTTATCTACTGCACCCAGGGTCTTCACAAAGTGCCAGGCACCAGTAATTGCTTTTTGCAGACAAAGAGGAATTCAAATATATCCTTACTTCGATGACTGCCTTATTCAACCAGAGATCAAGGACACTCTACTACAGCATCTGGCATTTGTAAAAACATTACTAGCAGGCCTAGGGTACACAATAAACGAAAAGAAATCAAAACTTGTACCCTCTCAAGAGATAATATTCCTGGGTGCAAGCTTAAATACAACTGCCCAGATGGCTTATCTCATGCCAGACAAACACAGACAACTGACTACTTATTTCAAAATGCTGGCAACAAAGACCCAGTTATCTGCAAGAAAAATTCTGCAGACTTTGGGCTTCATGGCATCCTGCATTCTGCTAATTCCTTATGCAAGACTGCATATGAGGAAACTTCAGTGGTATCTAAAAAGTGTTTAGACTCGACATTGCCATAGCCTGGAAACAATATTTACCCTCATTCCCTGCCTGCAACTGGAGTTTTGATGGTGGGCAAAAGCCTTTCATCACAACACGGGGCAGCCATTCACCTTACCCACAGCCAGGCAGACATTGACAACAGATGCATCAGATTATGCCTGGGGACCCATTTGGCAGGAAGATGTATTCAGGGCACATGTTCCCAAGTCAAATGCATCTACATATCAATCAAAAAGAGATGCTAGCAGTTCAAAATGCCCTGAGAGCCTTCAAGGATCTACTTCATCCAGGACAACTACTGATAAAGACGGACAATACCACAGTCATGTGGTACATAAACAAGCAAGGGGGCACACATTCCTACCCCCTCTGTAGACTAGCCATGAACTTATGGGACACAGCATTGACTTACCAAGTACATCTGCAAGCACAATTCCTGCCAGGAAGGATAAATACTCTGGCAGACGAATTAAGCAGAAACCTAATGGATCCCCACGAGTGGAAATTGGACCCACAAGTCTTCAGCATGATAACGAAGAACTGTGGATGCCCGGACATAGACCTATTTGCCTCTCCTCACAATTGCCAACTACAAAGATTCTGCACAAGGACTTATCACAAGCAAGCATGGAAAGTGGATGCTCTATCTTTCAGCTGGAATAACCTAACAGTATATGCCTTTCCTCCTCTGCCTCTCCTCCCCAAGGTACTCCTCAAGGTCAGACAAGAGAAGACAAAAATTATTCTGATTGCCCCAGACTGGCCCCGCCAGCACTGGTACCCAACCCTAAAGAGATTGTCCCAATTCCCTGCTTGGACGCTACCTCAAATTCATCACTTATTGACTCAACAAGACAGATACTGCACAGCCAACTCAGGACCCTAAACCTGGCAGCATGGCGGATAATGTAGCCATTCAAGACGCACCTCTTTCTAAAGCAGTTATGGATGTTATTTTGGAGGCCAGGAGGCTTAGCACCAGAAAATCTTATGCAGAAAAATGGAAGAGATTCTGTGCTTGGAACCAGGCACAAGGTATTGACACGATTGTTCCAAATATTCCTCGGATTTTGCAATACTTAACTGAGATGCTGATAAAGGCCTTTCCTTTTCATCCATTAAAATTCATGCCTCTGCCATTTCAGCTCATTACAATACAGAACCACCTATTTTTTCTCATCCATTACTAAGGCAGTACCTCAGAGGGGCCAAAAACATAAGACCCCCAAGGAGAGCACCAATACCTACATGGGACCTCAACTATGTCTTGGAAAAACTTACACTGCCTCCCTTTGAGCCAGCCTCTGCAGCTGATATAAAATTCTTATCCTGGAAAACAGCTCTGCTCCTAGCAATAACCTCCACTAGATGAGTCTCAGAGTTACAGGCACTCATGGCTGTGGAACCCTTTATCATTTTCCATCCTGACAGGGTTTCTCTGAGGTCAAACCCTACATTTATGCCTAAGGTAGTGACCAGTGTGGCCCTTAACCAAACAATTCACTTGCCAACTTTTTACCCAAACTCACAGAATAAGGGTGAGAGAGACAGCTACGCTTCTACTTGGACAGAACCAAAGCTTTCAGAAAGACTGAACAACTTCTAGTAGCATATGCTGCAGGATCACAAGGAAAGCCCATCTCAAAGCAGATTATTTCAAAGTGGATAGGCCAGTGCATTCGTTTCTGCTATTCACAGCATGGCAAATCAGTGCCTAAGGGCATTAGGCCACATTCCACCAGAGCAGCAGCCACTTCAGCAGCATTCCTCAGAGGAGTTCCAAGACATCTTAGAGGCTGCAACTTGGAGTTCAGTGCATACTTTTACAAAGCACTATCACTTACCTCTCTATTCTAAATCCAGGGCAGGCTTTGCCACTGCAGTTCTGCAGGGCCTGATAGCCTCTCCTAATCCTATTTAGCACCAGCCTCCCAACCATAGCTTTGGGATTCAACCCAATTGTAATGACTGCAACAGTGAAACACGATGAACATAGTACAGTTGTGTACCTACCATAAATATAGATGTTCGAGTGTATTCACTGTTGCAGTCCAGGTTACCCTCCCTCCATCCCCCTTTTCCTTGCTGGGACTTATCTGTACTTCTCTATTCTGTACAACCTATGTAGTGTATTTGCTTGTATATGAAGGAAAAGTTGTTTTTTCATTGTGCATGCTTTTTGGCATTAGTGAGCCTACCATTATAGGGGCACCTGACATCTGGGGCAAGAAAAACTGAAGAAAATGGCGTCTGCTGCATCTTTTATACCCCTGGCGCACTGTCGTCAGGAGGCGACAGCAACCGACGCCGGACCTAGACTTTGGAACTCAGGCCGACTGCGGGTAGCCTGCCAGCAGGATAACCCAACTGTAATGACTGCAACAGTGAATACACTCGAACATCTACATTTATGGTAGGTACACAACTGTACTTTCCCAGTGCCTCTGTCAAGTAGAGCCACTGGAGTGATCCTCGGGGTGAATTTTCTATTTCCCATCCACTCATCAAGATTTCTCTTGAAGAGGGCCAGTGAGGTGCTCTGCTTGACATGTATAGGAAGTTTATTCCGTAGCATGGGCAGTCTCTGGTTTATGAACCTGTCCCTCCAGCATGTTCTGTTGATTGTGGTGATGAGGTTGAGGTATCTGGAGCGTGTGATGTGGAGGGATTTGGATTTCTTTTGATGTAGCATTTCTAACAGAGCTGGGTCAGACATGGCTTTGCAAGTCAAGCAGAGATTGCCTCTAAGTAGGCAATATGAGACAGAGAATAGTTGGAGTTTTTTGAGTCTGTCCATATAGGAGAAGCGTTTAAGGCCTAGAATCCTTTTTGTGAGGTACTTTTGTGGCCTCTCCAGTTGTTTAGTGAGGTACATGCCAAATGGGCCATTGTACTCGATGATTGGCCTAATGATGGAAGAGTAGAGGGAGACAATGACTTCTTTCTTCCTGGATGCAAAACCCTTATTAATGAGATGTGCCACATAGAAGGACTTTCTGACCACAGTGGCAATGTGATAGTCAAAAGAGAGGTTGCTGTCAACCTGTGTTCCCAGATCTCTTATAACACCTTCTGTGTTCAGTGGACTACCATCAATGTGGTAATTCATGGGAACCGGGTTTTTCCCAAAGGGGATGATGACACATTTTTTGGCATTGAGCTTAAGGCCATGGTTCTGACACCAGTTGTTGGTCTCAGGAGGCCTTTCTGTAGGATGTCAGCATCACTTGGGGAGTTAATAATAGCTCCCAACTTGCAATCGTCTGCGAACTTTGTCAGCCAGAGTCCCTTTGTATTGGCCCGGACTTCAGAGAATAAATACCAAACAGGAGAGGACCCAGGACCGAACCCTGTGGGACTCCACTCGTGACTGGTCAGCAGTCTGACTTGGAGTCAGCTACTTTCAAACTGTGGGTTCTATCTGTGAGCCAGTTTGCAACCCACCTAGTGATACAGAGGTTGATGCCTAGCTTAGTGAGTTTTTCTGTGATTCCTGAGTGGGGAATGGTATCAAAGGCCTTGGCCAGATCAAGGTAGGCTGTATGAACAACCTTGCCTTCGTCCACAGCTCTGGTGACTGACTCAGAGAAGTTGACCAAGTTGAGCAGGCATGATCTACTTTTCACAAAACCAAACTGTGTGGGATCCAGAGTTTGGAGATTCCCTATATCGTTGTTTATTAGGTCCATGATGATGCGTTCCATAGCTTTACATATCAGACTTGTCAGGCTAATGGGGCGATAGTTCCCAGGGTCTGTAGTCGCTCCTCCTTTGTGGAGATGGATGACTGTAGCAGTTTGCCATTCATTAGGGACAAAGCCTGAGGTGAGGCTGTGATTGAACAGGGCACACAGGTGAGGTGCCAGTTCATTCTGTAGTTCATGTAGAACACAGTCAGGGATATTGTCAGGTCCCATAGAAGCTGTATTCTTGGCCTTGGACAGTGCTGTTTTAATCTTGCAGCAGTAATACTGGGTGCCTGGTAATCTACTGGTATTGTGATTGGTCCTTTGGGGGGGGGGGGATAAAGTTGGCACTGAATCTGTCTGCCAGTATATTGGCAATATCTGTTGGCTCGGTATAGGAGGTGCCATTGTGCAGTAGCTCAGAGCAAATCTTGGTACTGCCATGGAGATTCTTTACATAACTATAGAAGGCCTTGTGGTAGTCTTTACTATCTGCTGCAATTCTGTTTTCATAGCTAGCTTTAGATGATTTGATGAGGGATTTCAACTTTGTGTTGAGGCTAAGAGAGTTTTTCCAGTCTTGGGACTTCACCTTATTCTGCATCAGTTTCCTTCTTCTGTTGTAGAGTTTGTTTATGGCAGGGGACCACCAGATTGGCTTCCTTTTTTGGAGGAGAGTGTCTTGGTTCTGTTGGGTATGGGGAGATCCATGCATCTGTGTACATGGTCGTACAGTGCATTGGTGTATGATTCGGCCATCATGCAACTATTCTCCATTTGCATGGGTGCTGTGAATTAGCCACCTCTGTGTTTAGGAGCCAGAAGGTAGCTTTGGAGAAACTTTTCATGGTGGTTACCTTTGCGGGTTGTCAGTCTTCATCTGTTCTCGACTAGTGGGTTACGGCTTCAGTCCTCAGAACCGATCCAGCTGTTCTGTAGCTTGCATCAGCAAAAAAAATTCTTGAGCTGTAAGTCTACCCACAATTCCATCTCCAGTTTACCGCAGATCTCGTTTGCCGCTCTTGCGAATAAGATGCATCAGCCGACTCTCTCATAGCCAAGTGCTTTTACAGTGCATATAAAAAGTGTACACACCCCTGTTAAAATGCCAGGTTTTTGTGATATAAAAAAATAAGACTACAATAAATCATTTCAAAACTTTTCCCAACTTTAATGTGACCTATAACCTGTACATTTCAATTGAAAAACAAACAAATCTGTTAGGGGAAACAATATATAAAAAAGAAAAAAAATGTACAATAAACTGGTTGCATAAGTGTGCACACCCTTAAACTAATACTTTGTTGAAGCACCTTTTGATTTAATTACAGCATCCAGTCTTCTTGGGTACACACCTGCCATCAATTAAATAGACTGATTAACCCCAAATGTCCTAGTAGAATTTTTCTGACATTTACTCAGTTGTCTGCTACAGCAAAAGCCATGGTTCACAGAGAGCTTACAAAGCATCAAAGGGATTTCATTGTTGAAAGGTATCAGTCAGGAGAAGGGTACAAAAAAATTGCCACAGCATTGGATATAGCATGGAACACAGTGAAGACAGTCATCAAACAGTGGAGAAAATATGTGACAACAATGACGTTGCAAAGTCCTCCAAAATTGATGAAAAGACAAGATGAAAACTGGTCAGGGAGGCTGCCAAGAGACTTGCAGCAACACTGAAGGAGCTGCAGGAATTTTTGGCAAGTGCTGGTTGTGTACTACATGTGACAACAATCTCCCGTAGTGTCATTATGTCTGGCCTACTGGGTAGGGTTGCAAGACGGAAACATTTTCTTACACACAAAAACATCGAGGCCGAGCTAAAATTTGCAAAACAAAACTACAACGTCTCCCTAAAGCATGTGGGAAAATGTGTTATGGTCTAATGTGACAGAGGTTGAACTTTTTGGCCACAATTCCAAAAGGTATGTTTAGAGCAAAAACAGCACTTTGCATCAGCAAAATAACACCATCCTCACGGTTAAGCTTGTTGGTGGCAGTATCATGCTTTGGGGTTGCTTTTTTCAGCTGGAACTGGGGCTTTAGTCAAGGTGGAGGGAATTATGAAGAGTTCCAAATACCAGTCACTTTTGGTCCAAAACCTTCAGTTGTCTGCTAGAAAGCTGAAGATGAAGAGAAATTTTCACCTTTCAACATTACAATGACCCAAAACATACATCCAAATCAACAAAGGAGTGGCTTCACCAAAAGAAGATTAAAGTTTTGGAATGGCCCAGCCAGTGCCCAGACCTTAATCCAGTAGAAAATCTGTGTGGTGAACTGAAGAGGGCTGTGCATAAGAGATGGCCTCGCAATCTGACAGATTTGAAGCACTTTTGCAAGGAAGAGTGGGCAAATATTGCCAAGTCAAGATGTGCCATACTGATAGACTCATACCCAAGAAGACTGAATGCTGTAATTAAAGCAAAAGGTGCTTTAGCAAAGTATTAGTTTAAGGGTGTGCACACTTATGCAACCAGCTTATTGTACATTTTTTTATTTTTTTACCACTAACAGATTTGTTTGTTTTTCAATTGAAATGTACAGGTTATTGGTCACATTAAAGGTGGGAAAAGTTTTGAAGTGATTTATTGTGGTCTCATTTTTTTATATCACAAAAGCCTGGCACTTTAACAGGGGTGTGTATACTTTTTATATCCACTGTACATTATTCTCTTATCTATTTCTTCAATTTTTATAACTATCTTCTTCTTCTTAGTTTAATTTGTTTATCTGTTGAGCCAACCCTTGAGTGTGTGATTTTCTCCTACCACTGGTAGATGTTCTTCATGTTTCACTGTTGCAGTCATCACACTTGGGTTATCTGCCTGCAGGTAGCCCTCAGTCGGCCCGAATATCAAAGTCTTGGAATTTCTGAGTCGGATGCTGTTGCTTCTTCCATGACGTCAGGTCATAAGGGGTATAAAACATGCAGCTGACGCCATTACATCAGCTTTTCCTGCCGTGCGGGAGCCCGAAGCAGAAGCAGTTCACACGAGTGCCGGTCAGCAGCTACCTGAAATTTTCACTTTTTGAGTTTCAAACTTGAAGTCTTCTAAAGCGAAGTACCCCATTGGGGATCCTTTTTTCTTGCTCTAACTGATGTCAGAAAAAGTTAACAATTGTCTCGCCTGTGAAAAGCAAATACCACACCGAGATTTTCATTCTTACTGAGTCACCTGTTTAGGCCCAGACCACGAAGTCCCTCGCTGTCGGTTTTGTGCTTTGTTCAAAGCCAGAACTATTCACCATCAGGCTATTTTTGTCTCTAAATTCTTTCACTCTCATTCTCTGTATTCCGAAATGGCTTCAGTAAGCCATCCGACTACAGATCTACTGAAAAAACGCAGAGATAAAGACAGAGATGGACCACATAGGTCCAAAACTGTCGCCAGTTCACCAGTACTCAGTGAAGTGCTTTCGCAGGCCTCTACTGAGACCCATTCGGAGTCCAGTATGCCGCGAGATGCTTCTTCGACTATGGAACCTGCTGATGTCTCTACCTTGGATGGGTCCAGAGCCGCTGTGCAAGTACTGGCTTCTGAGGGTGTATTCAGACCTTCCATTCATATTAAACTGACTGTTTCGTTAATGACTAAAACTACCGAATTTCTCAGGCCCAGAGTTCGCACTACGTCTAGGAAGTAGTATGTAAATCACTTGCTACTCAAATTAGCTTACCAGTTACAATCTGTGAAAAAATGAAGAAATAAATAAACTGGTAGGCAAACACGGAAATAATATAGTCCAACGATACCAAAGATTCCAAACTAAAGCAGCAGCAGCCAAAAGTTCTTCAAAACGTAGCTTTTATTCACAAAAAACAAACGAACTGGATAAGCGCTGAATTAACTGATGGACCTAGAGTATTTAAATGTGTGGTAAACTCATAAGAATCAGGATCTGAAGAAGCATACATAGTGTATGTGAAAGCGCTTATCCAGTTCGTTTGTTTTTTGTGAATAAAAGCTACGTTTTGAAGAACTTTTGGCTGCTGCTGCTTTAGTTTGGAATCTTTGGTATCGTTGGACTATATTATTTCCGTGTTTGCCTACCAGTTTATTTATTTCTTCACTACGCCTAGGAAACCGATGACCAAAGTGCATTCTCAAGCTCCCATGCCACAGGAACAAATGCTTAGAATGGCTGAAGACCTTATTACTTTAATTAGGGAAAGCCAGCCTTCCCCCTCTAAAAGACAAAGAATTGATTTTCCTTTTGATTCTTCAGTCCATGAGTCCAATGACTCTGACCCCTGTGATTACCAGGACATACCCTTATCTACATATGAGGATTCCATTCCCTCTGCCCCCCCCCCCCGAGGACTTTTCTTTCGGTGAAACCTTGCACACCCTAAGAGAACATTTCCGCTGGGAAGGCCAGGACTACCCACAGTCCAAAAATTGACTCGGAATTTTTAGACTTGCCTCAACATAGGCCTCTAGCTGTACCCCCTGTCCTGGATGTTGTAGATGATGTCTTCATGGAATCCAGCCTTACCCCTGGTACTTTACCAAGAGCTCCTAGAAAGCCTGACAGGTACTAGAGAGTACCTGACTCTCACTAATTTCTCTTTAAAAATCCCACTGCGGATCTAGAGACCATTTCCCAGGGACCTAAAGGTATTAAGGCTTCTACAGCCAAAAACCCTACCCCTTCGGACAGGGATTCTAGGGCTCTAGACAGATGGGGTAAGAAGGTGTATATCTCTGCAACTCTTGCCATCAGGGCTTTAAATTGCCAGTTTCACATGTTGAAGTACCAGCAGCATATTATGGATCTAATTAAACAAAAAATGTTGTTGATTCCTGATTGTGCAGAAAATAAAGACTTACAAGACTTAATGCATTCTGTAAACTAAGGTGGTAAACATACTTTGCAGTGTGGTTTGGATACCTTAGAAGCATCTTGCAGGGCTGCTGTCACTGGGTCTGTTCTGAGAAGGCATGCTTGGCTGAAAGAACAAGTCTTGCCAGACCATGTCAAAGCAAAATTACTAGATGCTCCATTAAACCAAGAATGTTTGTTTGGCTCAAAAGCAGTTGTTGTTCTTAAAAAGATAGTGGAAAAAGCTAAATCTATGCAAACTGTTAGAGTTTTTACAGGTACAGCCACCCATATTCAGTAGGCATTGGCCTTCAAAAAAACTGGTAATTTCCAGTCCCTCCCAGACCTTCTCAGCCCAAACCCAGGGGCAACAGATCACAAAGACTACAGTCTCAGGGTATGCACAGATCTAAACAATGGAGTGCTCCCTCCTCAAAATCAGGGAGTGGTAAGCCACCCCCTTATGGAAAAAGTTCACAATGACTTGCCCTTAATCCTTCCCAGCCATGCCCAAGTACTTGCACCCTTAGGGGGAAAACTCGCCCTGCATGCAAACAACTGGGAGTATATTACCCAGGACCAATGGGTCTTAAACACTGTATCCCAGGAGAGATTCTATTTCCACTCTCTGCCAACCCCAAGCAGATTGCCAGACCTTCCCCCAAACCAGTGGGCAGAGGCCCAAAGGCAAGTACTTTCTCTTCTCAGTATCAGGGCTATTCAACCTGTTCCAGCATGACAAAGGGGACAGAGTTTCTACTCCAGACTGTTCCTGGTGCCCAGGAAAGAGAATTCTTGGGGCACTATTCTGGATCTGTCAACTCTCAACACCTTCCTGGTGGTACCAACATTCAAAATGCTTACACTCCAACAGCTCCTTCCTATGCTAGCCAAGGACTCCTGACTAGTCACCCTAGACTTAAAGGAAGCTTATCTGCATATCCCCATAAGGGAATCTTGCAGGAAATATCTACATTTCAGGGCAGGCTATATGGACTATTAGTTCTCTGCACTTCCCTTTGACTTATTTACTGTGCTCAGGGTATTCACAAAGTGCCTGGCTCCAGCTGTTGCTTACTGCAGGCAGAGAAATATTCAAATTTACCCATACTTGGACGATTGCCTGATTCAAGCGGACCGTCAGGAATTGCTACTTCATCACCTGATGTTTGTAAAAAGACTCCTAACTTAACTTCTCTGGGTTATACTATCAATGAAAATAAATCACATCTGGTACCCAGCCAAAAAATTGTATTCCTGGGAGCATGCTTGAACATACCTTCCCAGATAGCATTCTTCACTCCAGAAAAGCAGATGTCCTTCAAGAATGCAACTGCAGTCATAACATATGGGTTGTCCTGCCTCAAGCAGCCCTCAGTTGGCCGAATTCCAAAGTCTGGGTCCGGCGTCGGCTGGTGTCGCCTCCTCTCCGACGTCACCACGGCTGGAGTATAAAGGCATCGGCCGACGCCGTCTTCTTCAGTCTTTCTTGCCGCGCGGTGCCCGAAGCAGAAGCAGTTCGCAAGTGCCAGTCGGTCAGCTCCTGTGTTTTCAGTACCGAAGTCATCTAAAAGCTAAGTACCCCGTTGGGGAACATTTATTCTTGCCTCAGCCGATGTCAGAACAAATTAAGAAAGTTAATAATTGTTTGTCTTGTGGTAAACAAATACCTCATAAGGACTTCCATTCTCTCTGCCTTCCTTGCCTGGGCCCAGACCATGACGTCTCGGCCTGTGCTGCCTGTGCCTGCTTTAATAAGCGCACTCTCAGGCGCCGGGCAGAATTCGCCGAGGACTTTTGGTGAATCGCTGCGTATATCATGCCGTCGGATCAACCGACTACCCAATCTGCTAAAAAGCGCAAGGACCGGGACCGACATCCTCGGTCCGTCCACTACCGATGCTACTCCCAAACCCTCTGCTAGTGCTCCGGTTCCCGAAGTGGTAAATCTACCGCTCAGGCCGCGACACAGCGTTAACCGACCGGTCGAGATTTCTCCGGTGCGGTTGTTGATTTTCCTCCGAAACCGAAGTTCTGGATCTACCCGACACCATTTCTGTGGACAAGGTTACGCCTGCACGTGGGGCTGCTAGGCCTCCTGTATCCATGTCCATCAAGGCCTTTGCACGTGCTAAGGCCGCCAGTCAGGCCAAGGCCCATCCTAGACCTACTGCCCAGGCCCCTTCTTCTGATAAGCAGATCATGTCTCTGGCTGCTGATCTTATTTCCCTTATCAGAGGGTCTCAGCCTCATCCGGAGAGGGGTTCTCAGCCACCTGCAGAGAAAAGGCCCAGAACTGAGCAGGCGGATGACCTCTCTTCGGATGAAGCCTCTGGGGATTCTGAACATTCTGATACCCAAGAAGAATCCTTCCAGGCCTACGAGGACTCTGATGCTGAGGAATCAATTCCCTCTGCCTCCCCTCCAGAGGATTTCTCATTTGGTGAAGTCCTGCATTCTATGAGAGAACATTTTCAATGGCAGGGTCAGGAATTCTCTGACTCCAGGAAAAGGCTTCGTACCTTCCTCAAGCTTCCCCAGCACAGGCCTTTAGCTATTCCACCTGTTATGGATGTTTTGGATGATGTTTTCTCTGACTCCAGTGCTAACCCTGATTCCCTTCCTCCGGCTCCTGTCAAGCCGGACAGATATTATAGGGTCCCTGACACTCACAAGCACCTTTTTAAGGCCCACTCTGTGGATCTAGAAACTATTTCACAGGGCCCCAAGGGAATGGCTACCTCCTCTGCCAAAAACCCACTGCCAGCAGACAGGGAAGCAAGGTCCCTGGAGAGATGGGGTAAAAAGTATATACTTCTACTACCCTGGCCATGAGGTCACTAAATTGCCTTTTTCACATGTTTCAGTACCAGGATTTTCTCCTGGATGATTTACTGAAAAAGTTAGCCTCTCCTGAGCCTATTGATAAAAAGGCATTGCAGGATCATATACATAACACTCGGCAGGTTAATAACCATTTTCTTCAGTGTGGTTATGATGCACTGGAAGCTTCATGTAGGGCAGCTATGACTGGGGCTGTGATACATAGACATGCTTGGTTAAAGGATCAGTCTGTGCCTGACCATGTTAAAGTAAAGTTACTTGATGCACCTTTGGAAAAACAGAAGCTTTTTGGTGCTAATGCACAAGATGTATTGAAATCCATAGAGGAAAAAGCAAAGTCAGTACAGACAGTCAAGGATTTCCTTCATGTTCAGCCACCCAGATTCAGCAGAAACTGGCCCTCAAAGAATTGGTCTTTCCCCGGCTCAGACAAGTTTCAAAGGGGAAAAAGTAGACGTGCCTGAGGTAGAGGGCAATACCGAGGATCTTACAGGGGACGCCAATGGCAACCTCCAAATCAAAGAAGTGGTGCAGACAGTTCAGCTGCACCACAAGGACAATGGCAATGACTTGATTTTCATTCCGCCTACAAAGGTCCAAAGAGAAGCACCCTTGGGCGGAAAATTATCCTTATTCTCACAAAACTGGCATATCTTAACCAAGGACAACTGGATTCTGGATTTGATAGACAAAGGTTACAGATTCCACTTCCACACATTATCAATAAGACAAGGCATGCCAAACCTGCCACATCATCAAAGGGCAGAGGCACTCTCTCAAGTTTCCAAGCTGTTAAGTATAAAAGCAATAGAAAGGGTTTCTCTTCAGGAGCAAGGCCAGGGATTTTATTCAAGGCTGTTCCTTGTTCCAAGAAAAGAAAACAAATGGAGACCCATACTGGACTTGTCATCTCTAAACACTTTTCTCATAGTGCCAAAGTTCAAAATGCTGACGTTGCAGCAACTCCTTCCCATGCTGGGCAAGGGGTCTTGGCTGGTCACTCTGGACCTCAAGGAGGCATACCCGCATGTCCCTATCAGACAAAGCTGCAGAAGATACCTCAGATTTCTTGCAGGGACAGAGCATTATCAATTCTCAGCATTGCCGTTTGGCTTATCTACTGCGCCCAGAGTGTTCACGAAATGCCTGGCATCAGTAGTGGCACACTGCAGACTGCAGGGGATTCAAATATACCCCTACTTGGATGACTGCCTCATACAAGCAGACAACAGACAAACCTTAAAAGAAAATTTGGACTATGTCATGCATCTACTGCAGGCCTTGGGATACACGGTCAACATTCAGAAGTCAAAACTACTGCCATCCCAACAGATTATCTTCTTAGGAGCCAAGCTGGACACAGAAAACCAAATGGCCTACCTCACAGAGGAAGAACAGCAGCATTTACCGGAGTACTTCAAAGGCCTAGCAAAACTCTCCCAGCTGACTGCAAGGAAAATCCTGCAGGCCCTGGGGTTCATGGCATCTTGCATCCTTCTGATACCTTTGGCAAGACTTCATATGAGAAAGCTGCAATGGTATTTAAAAAACTTATGGTCTCAACACAGCCAAAGCCTAGAGGACATAATCCCACTTATTCCATGTCTGCAAAAATAATTTTTATGGTGGGCTCAAGCCAGTCAGCCAAACAAAGGCATGTCTTTCAACAGACCTCAAGCAGGCCAAATGATTACAACAGACGCCTCAGACCATGGGGGGCGCACATGGAGGACAGATGCATTCAAGGGCAATGGACCCCAAAGGAAAGACATCTGCACATAAATCAAAAGGAAATGTTGGCAGTGATACATGCAATCGAGACTTTCGAAAAATCACTACAACAAGGGCATTTACTGATAAGGACAGACAACACCACTGTCATGTGGTACATAAACAAGCAGGGAGGCACTCATTCTTATCCCCTCTGCAGACTAACAATGCTTCTCTGGGAAAAATCCCTGAGCCTGAAGATACATTTACAATCCCAGTTTGTACCAGGCAAGGACAATGTACTGGCGGACAACCTGAGCAGAAATTTCATGGATCCACACGAATGGATGCTGCATCCTCACATTTTCTCTCAACTGACAAAGACATGGGGAACACCGGATGTAGATCTTTTCGCTTCCCACTTAAAGCATCACCTGAAAAAGTTCTGCGCAAGGACTCACCATCCTCTAGCCTGGAAGACGGATGCTCTCCCCTTCAGCTGGAGTTCTCTAAATATTTATGCATTCCCTCCTCTGCCTCTGCTGACCAAGGTGATACTGAAGATCAAAGCAGAACAACCAACAGGTATTTTGATAGCTCCAGACTGGCCAAGGCAGCACTGGTACCCATTGCTATTGACCATAACTCGGACCAAACCATGGCCTCTGACCCTATGGCCCTTGCTCCTAACACAACACAATTACAGGACTGTACATCAAGACCTGAAATCATTACATCTGACAGCCTGGAGGCTAACATGATTTCTCCACCTAACTCTCTATCAAAATCGGTTCAAGAAATCCTGCTGGAAGCACAGACCTTCCACAAGAAAACCTATTCAGCCAAATGGAAGAGATTCAGCATCTGGAATGCCAACAGGGGTCAGGTCACAGCATTACCGAGTATACCTCAGATTTTAGAATACTTGGCAGAACTACTTCATACTGGACTTTCATACTCTTCAATAAAGATTCATGCCTCAGCAATCTCAGCAAAATACAACTGTGACCCTCCAGTGTTTTCTCATCCATTGCTAAGACAGTTTCTAAGAGGAATAAAGAATATCAAACCTCCTAGAAAACAGCCAGTACCTGCATGGGACCTCAATTATGTGTTGGAAAAATTAACTCTTCCTCCATTTGAGCCAGCAGCAAGTTCAGAAATGCAATTTCTTTCATGGAAGATGGCCTTCTTATTGGCAGTCACATCTGCAAGAAGAGTTTCGGAGATACAGGCACTCATGGCAGTGCCCCCCTTCCTCATTTTTCATCAAGACAGAGTTTCTCTAAGAACCAATCCTACATTCATGCCCAAAGTTATTTCCAGGGTGTCTCTAAATCAAGCTATTCATCTGCCTGCATTCTTCCCCAATCCTCAAAATAGGGGGGAAAAGCTACTGCATACTTTGGACATACACAGACAACTACGTTACTACTTGGACAGAACTAAGGCCACCAGAAAGTCTGACCAACTGTTTGTAGCTTATGCTGCTGGAGTGCAAGGGAAAGCAATCTCCAAACAATTTCAAAATGGATTGGACATTGCATCAGATTCTGCTATTCTTTCCATGGAAAAGGTGTGCCAGCCAATATTAGGCCACATTCCACCAGAGCTATGGCCACTTCCACAGCTTTCCTAAGAGGAGTGGCAACAAAGGACATTTTAGAGGCTGCTACATGGAGCTCCGTGCATACATTTACCAAACACTACAACCTGCCCTTATATTCCACATCCCGAGCAGGCTTTGCTTCGGCAGTCCTGCAGGGGATTTTAGCTACGCCATCCTTATCTTAGTTCCATC
Organism: Protopterus annectens; assembly: GCF_019279795.1. NCBI lineage: Eukaryota > Metazoa > Chordata > Ceratodontiformes > Protopteridae > Protopterus > Protopterus annectens. Next base: position 996,249,766 of record NC_056748.1, on the reverse strand, counting down.
CACCCCCAGCTTGGCTTTGGTATTCAACCCATATGTTTTGACTGCAGTTGCATTCTTGAAGGACATAGTACAGTTTTGTACCTACCATAAATGTAGATGTCCGATAGATATGCAACTGCAGTCGGATTTTCCCTCCGTCCTACCCCTCTGTATCCTTTTTTTTGGGTCCCTACCCCTTTTCCCATTAGCTGGGGGTATTCCTATGGTGTATCTGTTTATTACTGTTGTGCATGTTTGGGATTATTTTTATCCATTTACCAAATTTAGCCTTCCTAGGAGGGCACTTGGCATCTGGGGCAAGAAACACTGAAGAAGATGGCGTCGGCCGATGCCTTTATACTCCAGCCGTGGTGACGTCGGAGAGGAGGCGACACCAGCTGACGCCGGACCCAGACTTTGGAATTCGGCTGACCGAGGGCTGCCTGAGGCAGGACAACCCATATGTTATGACTGCAGTTGCATATCTATTGGACATCTACATTTATGGTAGGTACAAAACTGTACTGTTTATTTGACAACTTACTTCAAACTACTGGCCACCCAAACACAGCTATCCGCAAGAAAAATACTGCAAGCCCTAGGGTTCATAGCCTCATGCATTCTATTAATTCCATATGCAAGACTGTATATGAGGAAACTTCAGTGGTACTTAAAAAGTCTCTGGTGTCAACATTCTTAGGACCTGGAAACAGTGATTCCCATCTTTCCTTGCCTAAGGACATAGTTCCTGTGGTGGGCAGAGGCTTGCAACCACAACAAGGGACTCCCTTTCTCTCAATCCCCCGCCGCCCAAACCCTGACAACAGACACATCAGACTGTGCATGGGGGACTCGCATGGCAGGAAAATGCAGTCGAGGCAAATGAAGCCCAGGACAGATTCACCTGCATATCAATCAAAAAGAAATGTTAGCTGTACAGAATGCACTGACAGCCTTCAAATACCTTATCCTGCCAGGACAACAACTGATAAAGACAGACAACACCACAGTTATGTGGTACATAAACAAGCAGGGGGGAACCCACTCCTACCCACTCTGCAGGTTAGCCATGGCTCTGTGGAACACAGCCTTAAGCAACTAAGTGCACCTGCAAGCTCAGTTCCTGCCAGGCAAACAAAATTCACTGGCAGATGACTTAAGCAGAAATCTAATGGACCCACATGAGTGGAAACTGGAACCCAACTTATTCAAACTTCTAATACACAGGTGGGGGACACCGGAGGTGGGCCTCTTTGCGTCACCCCAAAACCATCAGCTAAGCAAATGTTGCACCAGAAATCCCTACAGCCATGGGGATCTCAATCTATGCCTTTCCCCCCTCTTCCCCCCTTTCAAAGGTACTGCTCAAGATCAAACAGGACAGGCCAAGGACAATCCTTATTGCAACAGACTGGCCACTCCAGCACTGGTACACTCACCCCTACACAGTCTGACAGAAGTGCCAACTTGGCACCTACATCAGACCCCCCTCTCTGCTGTCACAGCAGGAGGGACAGATTTTGCATCATCAGCTGCAAATCCTGAACCTGGCAGCCTGGCATATTCCCTGAATACATCATCACCAGCAACCCTCAGCAAACAGGTGTTGGATGTTATCCTTGAGGCCAGGAGGCCTAGTACTAGGAAATCCTATTCAGAAAAGTGGAAAACATACTGTTCTTGGAACCAGTCTCAAGGAAAGGACACAGCCGTGCCCACCTTACCTCAAATCCTAGATTACCTACCAGAGCTGCTCCACAAAGGCCTTTCCTTCTCATCAATTAAGATTCATGCCTCTGCAATCTCAGCTCATTACAATACTGAGCCACCCCTCTTCTCTCACCCTCTCATCAAACAGTTCCTGAGAGGAGCTAACAATTTAAGACCCGCTAGGAGAGCTCCCACCCCTGCCTGGGGCCTTAACTTTGTATAAGAGAAGCTCACCCCCCCCCCCTTTTAAGCCTGCTGCTACAGCGGATTTAAAATTCCTCTCTTGGAAAACAGCCTTACTGCTAACCATCACTTCAGCAAGAAGACTGTCTTGAGTTACAGGCCCTTATGACTGTGGAACCCTTCGTTATCTTCCATGCAAACATGGTTTCCTCTCAGGACTAACCCATCATTTATGCCCATGGTGGTATCCAGTGTGGCTTTAAACCAATCCATCCATTTACCAACCTTTTTTCCCAGTGGCAGCTGGTGACTTCAAATTAAAGGGGGGCTGCTGGAGACCGCTGAATGGATGGGGGCAATTCTAAGGGGTGTGGTCAACTAGAATGGGGTGGAGCTGTGCTCAAAACCACAACAACTGGAATTTTACTTAAATACGCTGCCCTGGGTGCCGAACTGTCATTACGAGAGTCCAATCAAGACAAAATGAAGTGTAGAAGAAAAAAAATATTTAAATGCATTGGCTACATGACAACTTACTTAATATCTAGATGGAAACACAAAGGTTGTGAGGCATGAAAAAATAAATTACTTTTTAAATACATTACTGGAATATCAGTCAAAATCAAGTATAAAAAACAAAACAAAAAAAAAACACTTCTCCTTGCACTGCAGTTCTAATTATAATTTATATTCAGCTTTATAAAACTACCAAGTAACATGCTGAAAGTAACAATCTCTGTGAATACCCCCACTTGTAAAAATGTTTCTTATCCAAAAAAGACCTGCTGCCTGACAACAACTATCTACTTGTTTCATGGGGAAGACATGATCAAAGTAAAAAAATGAACAGTAAACAAGAAACAAGCTCAAGATAAATTGCTTAAAGGATCACTGCACAAGTTATGGACCACGCATGATAGATTGGCATTCTGTTTAGTTTATGGGTAAAGCCTGCAAAGATGACTGCAAGTCTCCAACAAATGTAATGACCTTCTGAAAATACTGTAATCCTGTCCTTTATTACAAATACTGTCACATGCATTTCAATACCTAAGGCTTATACGTTATCTAGCTATGTAAATATTCTCTGCATGGCAACAACGAAAAGTCTTTCAATGTTTGTAATTCTTTAATAGTATGCATGCTTATTAAAGCTTACTTGCATCTTACAATCTCCGACAAGATTACCTGATGGTCATTAAGGCATTGCTACTTAAACACAGAGCAACACAGAACTGCGACAGCATACATTTTCTGAATAATAAGTATAAATCAACATTATAAAAATATGGTGGAAAACCAGAACATTCTGCAAAATCAAGGACAGATGAAAAGCCACGGTTGTACTTGTGGTCTACCTTGGATGGGGGAATATTCTGCACACTTACACTGCATAACTGCTCCTTGCCTTGCTTGGACACATCCAGAGCCACTACAATGGGGAGTGTGGTGCAACAAGTATGTCACAATTTGAAATGTCTCTGGCTGACGGTGATGGCTCTGACACTCATACCTCTCAACCTCAGAGCAAGAAATCTGGACAAAGCCATACATAGAAGTGGGACACAGGCCAAAAAATAAGGACAATTTTTAAATATTGCTCTTATAAACTTAGAAAGATAATATAATAGTAGTAGGTCTTGCATTAGTATGAATTTTCTGAAGGGTATGAAATCTGTAACTCATGTCTGCCATTATTTTCTAACTTCAGTCTTTAATGATGTGCCACTAATTTGCCAGAAAACCACAATTTTATGAAAAACAGACCAAAAATGTGATGCAAAAATATAAAATTGCCACACAGTACAGCTGGGAACCTGTCAAAGAAGGGACACCTTTTTAATATTAGTACTGTTAACTTGAGCAGCTGACAAAATAAGAGCATCTATATGCATTTCTGAAATAAAATTAATCTATAACTCTGATCATTACAGTTGTATATAATTGTAACGTTTTCTTCCAAAATTGTCATTTTGCAGAGGGATTATTAGGGAGAGAGCAACATTTTGAGCCAAAATTGGGGACAGTTGAGAGGTTTGGATATTCCTAATTCTATAAAGTGATTTATTTGCATGTACCTCTCAACCTCTTAATGCAAGAAATTTGGACAAGACCAAATATATTGCGGGAACATACAAACAGTACAAATTGCTCTTGTATAAACTTAAGACAGTTGACAGAATAACAGGTCTTGCTTTATCATGCATTTTATTGAAGGTTATAATGTCTGAAACTCAATGTCTGTCATTATTTAGTGACTTCATTCCTGAATGATTTGCCAGAAAACCACAATTTTTATGAGGAACAAACCAAAAATAAGAAACAAAAATCTATTCATTCTGCAAAAATCTGGACAGTTGAGAGGTATAGTTCAGCCGGGGATGTCTGAGTTTGCTGCCCTTCCCTCCTCACAAAATCATGGTCGAATGGAGCCTCCCCCCTGCAGCCATTCCAATGTCCCATTCCTTGATTATTTCACCCCATTTACCATAAACACTATAATGTGCATACTGCTTTACTTCTGCGATGATTTGGATTTCATTTGAAAGTTTTATTTTGCATTTTACAGCACAAACCCTAATAGATATCTACTAAACAAAGCAATACAGTCTCACAATGAAAATAGACTTAGCATTAAAACTTCTCTGCCTTTGAAACTCACATTCATTGAAACAGCATTGAAACCCACATTCGAAGAAAATACATTTTGCCAGTGGCAGATAAAGATTAACTTTGGGCATTTTTCAAATCGTAGGCCCATTGAACATGAAACATACACATGCTCTTTGATACACCTTCCTGATGGTATTAAATTATATTCCTTGTACAGTACAGTACAGTTGTTAGATGGCATTTTAAATTTATTGTTTTGAACATTTTTCCAGTAAACAATGGAATAAAATGCATGCACCAATAATGGCAAAACTGCTCAATTCAGAACATTGCCATCATAAAAGCCTACTCAAACTTCTACAGTCCACCAGTATCAGTAAATATGCACAATCCCTGAAGAAGTAAAAGTCATCTAAATAATTCCACATTAACACACAACTTTATAAAAAGTGCCTGTTGCCCTTGAGGAATAAATTGCTGCTAGCACACAACTTTATAAAAAGTGCCTGTTACCCTTGAGGAATAAATTGCCTATGTTGCACTAAAAAAATGATAAGCTAGTAATATTGCAATAGAGAATGGATGGCAAACTGATAACAGGTTCATAGTTGCTAGGTTTCCTCTCCAAAAAGGACTGTGCCATCCACCCCCTTTACAACACAGTACAGTATCAGCAATGCGTTTACCTACTGTGGGAGTAGACCCACAGCCTTCTGTATCAACAGTAAATGCACTAAGTGTTGTGCTACTAACAATGCAAACCAACACTGCATAAGCAGCACTAAATTTTTATTCCCCTGCAGCTCTCAGCTCCTTGTAAAAGCTACTTGACACTCAGCTGTATCTCTGAACTTTGCAGGACATGAAATCTGGAAAAAGCCAAAATTTATTGGGGGGGGGGGGGCAAAAGCCCAAAAACCAGGGACACATTTAACCATTGCTTGTATAATGTTGGAAAATTGCTGGAATAAAATGCTGCGTTACCACCATACATTTCACTGTCAAGTCTTGCACCCAGGGGACCCTGTGCAAAACAGTTGGAGAAACATACCACTATGCCAAATCAGCTGTTTTATGAAAGATAGGAAGACTGAAACTTAAATGACTACCATTTAGTGAATTCAGTTCTCACCATAGCTGTCAACCTCTTAGCACAAAAGACCTGAACAAAGTTACAAAGCCAATAATGCGGGAATACAGCCCCAAATATATTCAGTGAATTCAGTTCTCACCATAGCTCTCAAGCTTAGCACACAAAACCTGGATAAAGCCAATAATGGGGGAATACAGTCCCAAAAAAGGGACAAATTTCAAATATCCATGTTATAAACTTAGAAAATTGCTAGAATAAAAGGTTTTGTGTTACCATGCACTTTCTAAAGAATATGAAGTCTGAAATTCAAATTTATTTATTTTATTTTATTTTACATTCGTTTACCGGGAAAGTCTGACTGGAACAAAGTCCATTTACAGCAGAGGCCCAGGGAGAAAAGCTCCATAAACATAACGGCACAAGTACAACAAATGACAAAAAAAATGCTGTATAGTGGCATATATACAATCAGAGCCATATGCCTGTTATTTTTAACATTTTTTAACCAGGAAAGTCTGACTTGGAACAAAAGCCAGTTTTCAGCAGAGCAGGGAGAAACGCTCCAGACACATTCATGTCTTTGTAAGACGGGAGGACATACAGACTCCTCACAGAAGGCACCCCAGCCAAGGATCAAACCAGAGAACCAGTAGCTGTTAGGCAACAATGCTACCAGTGCACCACTGCACTACTGACTTTGCAAGGCAAGGAAAAACAAACATACAGAAACCACAGATTTTATGAGGATGAGGCAAAAATCTGCAAACATTTTACAAATGGTGGTGGGTAGGGAATTCAGGCACTTGCCACCTGCACCCAAGGTACAAGGTTGAAGCCTGAGTATTTTCTACCCCCCACCATGTGTTCTCTCTAGCCACCAGTAGATAGCAGCTGGGTCATTGCGCACACACACACACACACACACACACACACACACACACAAACTACTGCTGACTGACAGTCCATTTAACATTCCATTAAGGCGGTTGATTTTAAGGAATGTTGAAACCTGTTTTCCAATAAATATATAAACAAATGTCCCAGGGCCAAAATAGAATTTTTTGGAATTATACATAAACTTCCAGAATGCAAGTCAATCTTTCTCGTATAGCCCTCCTGCACTGCATATTTCCAACAGTATACATTTACAACATTGAAAAAAGAAATCATGAAATGACAAGCTTTAGCCAAAAAAAAAACAAAATAGTAAAACTTAAAAATCAAAATCACAGCAATATGACATTGTTTAATTTTAACATATTTCTGAACGATTATTTTAAAGAGAGTGCACTGAAGAGTAGATAGTATATGTGCCTGGCTATACTCTTGCAGATGCCGGTCACCTGTACTGTGACAGCACATTTTTTCCTGATAGTCCAAGATAGTCAAGCCTACTGCAGATTTCTTTAGAAACAGACTTTATGGTTTCAGGAGTATTTTTAATGGTTTATGCAAACATGAACACGCAAAATGTAGCTGTTACATATATTGGGCATGGACCACCATAGTGCTCCTGCCTTACAAGCTTTTGGGAAGAAAATATGAATTCTGGGGGGGGGGTGCATCCAGGGATGTGTACCACATCCTTCTGAGAGCCAAAGCCTACAGTACTGAGTGACATGAGCGTAGAGATTTTCCTGAAAAACACACACACACACACACACACACACACACACACACACACACACACACACACACACACACACACCCTACCTGTCCTCCATAATGGCCCTGCTGATCCTGTCTCTGCTCTCCACATGATCTTGCATCTAAGTGAAGTCCATCTTAGCGATCCTGTCTCGGCTCTGCTGATTCTGTCTCTGCTCTCCGCACGATCCTGCAGCTAAGTCTACCTTAGCAATCCTGTCTCTAACGGCCCGCCGATCCACCTGTCCCTGCTCTCCGTTCCTTTTCTCCACCGTCCTGTTTGTAACGGCCCATGCATGGGTCTCCCGCGAGTCGGCTGGAGCATCCTGTCCTGCAAGATGTGAGTGAGGAGTAGGCTGGAGCCTCCAGCCTGCGGGTGATGCAGTCCGGTGACCTTCCGGTCTGTGCGGTCGTCACCGCACAGACCTCCAGGCTGGAAGGGCGGAGTTTCCTGCCTTCCCTATCCAGACTGCCTAACAGAGCAGTCTGGAGTTCAGGAATGAGCATGCATGCGTACATGGAGTTCTGGTCTGCCTAACACAGCGGTCAGGAACCATGCACGCATGAGCGGACTCCATGAAAGTTTTTTTATTTTTTTAATTTTATTTTTTATGTGGCGGGAATTTCTTTTATTCGTTTTACAGGTGGGGGGAACTGCAGTCCTGAAGTCCTATAGCACGAGCCTCCCATTGTGGTAACCCTTTTCTGCCATTGTTGGTAGACTTTCTTCCTTCTTTCTTTATCTTTTCCGTGTGTGTGTGTGTGTGTGTGTGTGTGTGTGTGTGTGTGTGTGTGTGTGTGTGTGTGTGTCTTGTCTGTGCGCATGATAGATATGGCAGAAAAGCCTAAATCTTCTACCACAGGCTTTAAACAGTGTACTGAGTGCAGCAGAACAATGCCAAGCTCAGATAATCACGAAAAATGTGTCTGTTGTTTGGGTGTGCCTCACTTGAGTGTGGTTTGTTCCATTTGCCTGGGCTTCAGTAATAGAACCTTGGCTGAGAGAAAGAATAAATTAATCCTCAAAGGACTTCTTAAGGCCCCTTTTGAGGAAGCCTTGTCCAAGGCTGACCAGTCTCTGCTGACCTCGGGGTCTAAGTCTTCTCGCTCAGTGCCATCATCTCCTTTGGCACCGACCATTAAGAAACACAAGCATGCATCTGAAGGTTCCTCCATGGAACCGAAATCCAAGATTCACAGACCTTCGTAACAGTCAAAGTCTCCAGCACCGAAAAGTTCTTTGGTACCTTCTACTACTTTGCCCTGATTCCCCCTCAGTGGAAATCTGCCAGAGACGCTGTTCTCCATGATTGGGCCTTGGGTCTCCGCTTTGCTTTTCCACCCTTCCCTCTGATCCCGTTACTTCTCAAGAAAGCAGCTCGGTTGAGAAGCAAAGTGATCCTCATTGCTCCTTATCGTCCTCAACAGATTTGGTTTCCCTTCCTCTGGCCTCGTCTGCACTGCCAACCATGGATTCTGGACCTAGCTCCAGCTCTTCTTTCCCATCCCCAGGGACTAGTGTATCCCAATCTTCAGTCTCTCAAACTGACAGCTTGGTTTTTGCACTTCCGATAGTCACCAGGCGCTATGATGTACCTTCTCCCGTGTGGCACATTTTGTTGGCATCTCATAAACAATCCACCAGGACTCTCTACCTAAACAAATGGAATACATTTTCTATTTGGACCTCGGACAATAGACTAGACCCCTTTTCAGCACAGGTAGAGAAAATCCTGTAATTCCTAGTTGCCATCTTTAGTAAAGGAGCCGCTTCTTCTACAGTTAAAGTTATCTTGGCAGCAATTTAAAATTTTCATACTGGACTTGGAGATCAGCTTTTAATTTCCCTCAGAGTTTGCAAGGTTTTCCTAAAGGGTACAATGCGCTTAAAGCCTCCTTTTAAAGTTCCTCTTCCACCCTTTGATCTCAGTCTGGTATTGCTGTCACTTATGGTACCAACATTTGAACTGGCAGCTACCTGTGATGTAAAATTCCTTTCCTGGAAGACGTTACTACTTGTCGCTGTCACTTCAGCGAGACAAGTCTCTGAATTACAAGTTCTATATTCCAAAACTCCTTTCTTAATTTTTAATAAGGATAGGATATCACTCAGGACAAACCCAACCTTTTCTACCTAAGGTGATTTCAGCGATGGATATCACAGTCAGTAGACTTACCAGAATTCTTTCCGAATTGTTCTAACAAGGGAGAGTACTACCTTCACCTTCTGGATGTACACAGGCAGTTGCAGTTCTATTTAGATGGAACTAAACAGTTTAGATGGTCTGAACAATTGTTTGTGTCCTTTACTAGTGCATCTGTAGGCTGATCAGTGTCCAAAGTAACTCTCTCCAGATGGCTAAGAGGTTGTATATCTTTCATCTATACGAAGCTGAATTTGAAGCTATCAAAACCAGTCAAAGCACATTCCACTAGATCAGTAGCAACTTCTGCTGTCTTCCATTCCAAGGCTTCCATTTCAGAAATTTTCTCAGCTGCAACTTGGGCTAAGCCTCATACATTTATTACTCATTACAAATTGGATATGGTCTCCAGGGGGAGAGCATCCTTTGGTTCTGTAGTTCTCAGTAAAGTTCTTCCATAAGACCAGCTAGGATCTAAGGTAGCTGGGGGCTCTGTCCCACCATTCAAGAGTAGATGAAGGTTGACAACATCAGATAAAGAAGTTATGTCTTGCCTTAGCGTTCCATCTGTGTTGTCAGTCTTCATCTATTCTTGCGTCCCTCCTGCCTACCCCCAACTTTAGATTTTTGATGAAGCGATATTCTGTCCTGGTTTCTTATTGTTAGGGATACCTTGGACAAGGTTTCTGACTTATATTTTACAGAATCGTCTTCTGTCTGATTGCAGACTCGATCTGAGGTAAACTGGAGAGGGGAATTGTGGGTAGACTTACAACTCAAGAGATTTTTTTTGGCTGATGCGAGTTATAGAAAGGCCAGATCGATTCCAGGGATCTAGTCAAGGATAGAAGATTGACAACACAGATGGAACTTTATGGTAAGACATAACTTCTTGTTTTTTTGCATAACAGTTGTAGTTTCTTTGAAGGAGAATATTTTAGGCAAACAAAAGGTGTAGCCGTGGGAGCTGCTTGTGCCCCACTTTAAGCAAATATTGCATTGCGGCACTGGGAGCAGAATTTTGTCTTTAAATATAGTTACATGCAAAATGTTGTTTTTTGGAAATTTTGTGGTTGATAAATTCATTATTTGGAAGGGAGGTGCATCACAGTTTGACAAATTGGTGAGATTTTTAAACTCCACTACTGAGTTTTTCAGATTCACGTAAATCTCTTCTTCCGAATCCATTGATTACTTGAATGTTGCCATAGTGAAAAATTTGGAGACGTGAATTTGATTCTGCACTGTATAGGAAACCTTCTTATTCAAATATTTTTTTTTTACATTTTGTTAGTAATCATCCAATCTGCCAAAAAAGAGATGCTTAGTTAAAAGTTAGATGGTACACACATCTAGATTAACATCTAGGGATGACCAATTCCTCATGGAAATTGACAAATTAGTCACATGTTTTTCAAAAAAAGATTATCATTTGTGAATGTTGAATGAAACTGGAAAAGAGGTGATCCAAAAGAGGAACAAAAAAACATTGTCCCCTCTTATAGGTGATGCTTGTCTAAATCAAAATGGTGGGATTACAGGAATTAACAATAATAAAAATATAAATAAAACAGAAGCAGATAAATATGAACTCACTATGACTATTAAATATGGGATCGAAAGTAATCAAGTGAAGTGTATTTTGAAAAGTAATTGGAGATGTATTGAATATGACAACATGTGCTAGGGAGCTATCCACATTTTATTTATAAAAGACATTTGAATTCAAAAGAAAATTGGAAAAAGAGAATTAGTGCAGTAATGAAAATAGGCTCAACAAGGGGATGAGAAAGTGCTGTATGTTCCCTCAGTGTAAATGTATGTATGTGGGGCAAAGCATCCAACTTTAAACTTGTCATCCTGAGTTTAGGATAAATGATTATGCCAACTGTAATACCACAGGGGTGGTGTACCTAGTGTTTTGCAATTTATGCCATGCATATTATGTTGGCAAGATAGAATGTATATTGAAAAAGAGAATATGTGAACCTAAGTATGATATAGACAATTATAATGTTAACAACCCACTATACAAACATTAAAGTGTACTGATAATAAATAAAATTATTTTTTGGTGCTAGAAAAAGTTCCAGTGAATCCCAGATGGGGGCCCCCTAGGAACATAAACTTGGATATAGATTACTTTTATGGCAAATTCGATTAAATGCTAGTTCACCACCTTGTCTAAAGCTTTTTCTTTAAGTAGTGTATTGAAATGAGCAGCTAAGCTATAATTTCCTACACACTCATTTTAATGCATTTTTATATAACAAATGTTTTTAAATGTTTGAATATACTTTCAAAAATATGATTTTTTCCTTCTAAAGTTTAACTTGTTTAAAAGAAATTATGATGTTTGAATATTAAGTGTGAATTTTATGGTATATTTTTAATAAGTTTTTAATTTAAGCACCATTATTTGTGGATTGGTAATATGACTTGTTAAAGTTTTAGTGAAATATATTTAAACACCTGGTATATATTGTTGTAAGTTCTGGTGAAGTCCATCTAATTAATGTTGATAAAAGCACTTAACTTATTCATTAAATAGTTGCACATTTACAAACAAGTTTATATTCTTGTTTCATCGAAGTACTGTGTTTGGACTAGTGTTCGCCATGCTTAATTTGGGTTATTTGTTGTATTTGCATGGTTTTATCTCTAACTTCACTTGGTTCTGAGATTCAGGGATACTTTGGATGGTCTCTGGTGTAAAATCTACACCAGATATGTTTGCTGTTTTGTTGGCCATGTTAAGTGGATTAGAGTATATGGCGCCATTATGAGTAAGTTCAGAGCAGTGTTGGGAGTTATTTCTTAGCTTCCTTATGTAGCTAAAGAAGAATTTCTAATTGCTCTTTGCTTCAGATATAGCTTAAGTTCATAGACTGCTTTAGTAGACCTAATAGTGTTTTTCAAGTTTTTAGTTCATTTTTTGATGTAATCCTTGATATGAGGTAAACTTGGAGGACAACCAGAACATTTTTTTAATTTCCCTTTACATTTAAATCTGTTTTGGACTGCCAGTTCTATACATTTATCTAAGTGGATGTACAGCTACTTTAAGCTACTTGCTGTGGAACATTTGGGGTGATGCTGCTATAAGTGACTTTTGAAACTTTGTCATATAATTTGATGAGATTAATCCATTTGAAACCCTCATATAATGAGATATTGGTTACAACTTCTGTAGATATTTTGAAGATGGTCACTACTGTATGATTCAACTTGATCAGGGATGAAAATGCAGTCATACAGTACATGAAAGAAGCTATGTTAATTAGGACAAGGCCAAGAAAATGATGCCCTCTAGTGATGGTGAGTTTGCTAACCATCTGATCAAGGGAGTTTATTAAAGCTAAAAACTTTTGGACATATCCTACATTGGAGGTATAGGTGCTCCAGTGTATTGAAGGGTAGTTGAAGCTTCCAAAAATAATGGAGCTCTTGTTTATTGGGTGTTTAAGTACATTTAGGAACTTTATGTGACTTTCAGGGAACATAGAGGGAGTCCTGTTATTAGCTATAAACTGATGGTTGTTCCTGTTTACTGTGATTTGGAGCTCGATGAGTTTCTTTTGCGAGCCTTTGGGGACCTTCTAGAAGTGATACGGTCCGTAATAAATTTGGAGACACCACCACAGTGACCATATGCTCTGAATGCATGGCAAGTGCAAATCCCAAGTATGGAGGAAATGCTTTATGGACATTTTAGCCAGGTTTCAGTAAAAACACAGATATGGATGTGTTCCAAATGAAGAGCCTTGAGGTCAGGCAGTTTGTTTTTGAGACTTCTAACATTGAGCAGAGCCAGCTTAATGTAATCATGTTTTATATTTAATATATTCGTTATGCTGTAATGTCTGTTTGCTGTACTCTGCCTAAAAGGACACTATGGGGCAGCAAAGACTTTAACCAGTGTGTGGTGTGTGGATGCCTTTGAAATAAGATGCAGGCCAGCCTTTGCAAAGAAAGTAGGACAGTTGAGTATCTTGTCTCTTTCTAACACATACTGGATCCTGCTGGAATAACATCAACTATTTAGCCAATGGTTGAAGCTAATTTTCTTTTCATTTTACCCAGACATCCTTTTTAGAGCAGGAAAGATTCCGTTCAGGACCAGTATCTTGTCTGCATTTGAGATATGCATGGAGAGTCCTTATATGTCTTTGTATATCCCTCATTGTTTTGCATCCCAAATCATTCACCCCCATGTGGACCTCCTCCACATTGTGGTCATATTACTTGGGTGGAACGATCTTAACGACCCTTGAGATGTCAGAGGTCTTGACACCAAAAAGACACTCATCATTACCCTTTCTTTGTTCAGCCTAGTGAGAGAAGAATAGGTGTGCCTGATTATAGAGTCACCGATCAGTGGAACGTTTTTGTTTGTAAAGTGTTATTGGCCAATGTGCTCGTTTGAGTATTTTTTTTTTTTTTTTTTTACTATCACTAGAGTCAAGCAGTTTGAAGTAAGATTGTGCAAATAGTAGATGCCATAAGTAGCTAGTTAACCCCATTGCATCAAAACGTGTTCAGGAGCTTTGAAAAATGCCTATGTATCATCAGTAGCAACGTGTGTGTACATGTTTACATGTGTGTGTGTGTGAAAATGCTTATAATAGCACTGATTGAGCAAATGATGAAACCAAATCATCAATTAACAAAAAGTATCAGAATGCATGAATACTAAAGAGTTATTAAATATCTTAGCTCACGTTACATTAGCTAAAAGTTAGGAGAGAGCGAGCAAGCTTGTACATATGACAGTCAACCACTAATATCCTGTTCTGTCTCAACTGTCATTGAATCAGAGGTGGTTGTTGTTGCTGCAGTGATGAATGTTTATCTAATAGGGTTATTTGTCACTGCAAGTGGTCCTTTTCAGCTGCAGGAGTTTCCCTGTCATCCACAGTCATCCAGCAATTCTTACAAACATCCCTTTGCTTCCTGAGCTTCTTGCTAAGCCTGCTTAGTATTCTTAACTATGTAGGGCTTCCATTAGTAGTGGCTGGCAAAAATAAAGAGAGGGAGATTTCGTTTTTTACCACAGCATAGAAATTGATCTTGGAGGATCAGTGGTGTTGATCTTATTTCTCATACTATATAGAATAGAGGGCAGCAAAGCTGTACAGTGGTTATAATTGCTGCTCAACTGCTTTTGGATCTCTGGTTCAGATTCCTGGTTGGAGTGATCTCTAGGAGGAGATTGCACCATCTCACTGTGTCCACATGGGCTTTTGCAGGTGCTGTGGTATCCTGTCACATCTTAAAGACATGCCTTTAAGTGAATTGGCAGTTCTCTGAACTGCCTGTAGGTGTTTGAAAGTGCATTAAGTTCATGTGCTTGTATGTGCTTCCTACAGTAGAGACACTTGTTCAGAATTTAGTTCTTTCATGGGTTCATAGGTGCTTACTTGACTACATATCCTTGAAGATTTTTAGAAGCCTACAAATACATTAATTTGTTGCCCCTATCCTCGAGCGACAAGGGTGCTAAAAAGAGTAAATTTGCAGTTCCCATGGTATTCTCGGAGATTCATATCTATCCCCCCAACATGTTAATTTTTTTTTTTTGCAAAAGAGATTAAGATCTCTTGAGCAGGTATTTGTGCCACCATTGAAATGTGAAATAGGTTTGAGAGGATGGTGACTTTTGAGGCTGCGTGTGAGGCAGAGATTGACCCTCAGTAGCCTATATGATATCAAGAAGTGAAGAAAGGCTTTGAGAAGGTCAGTATAGTTTTTCTGATTTTGGCCCTTGATTTTCTTAGAGAAACAGTTGTGGTTATTGAAGTTGTATTAAGTGTTTGGACAGGTATATTCCAAAGGGGGCATTATACTCGATGCTTGGCCTAATAAGTGCCGACTACATGAGTAATTAGATTCCTGGACCTAGACATTGACCCTTACTAATAAGCTGTGCAGTGGAAAAGGATTTTCTTATAGTGGGTGCATGGTGATCGAAGGACAGTTTGCAGTCCAAATAAGTTCCCAGGTCCCTGACTACTGTATCAGTTTTCAGGGGTGTGTTGTCAATGTGATCGTTACAAGGACACCATGCTTAACAAAGGAGATTATTGTACGTTTTGTCATTTCGCTTTAGTTTATGGTTATGATACCAGATATTTGTTTGCGAAAGGCCCTTTTGGAAGATCTTGGTGTCCTCTGGAGAGTTTATTGTGGCACCATGTTAACAGTTCTCTCTAAACTCAGTCATCCATAAACCCTCTGTGACGACCGTGCTGTGGCCCGCAATCAAGGTGCCTCAATCATCACCACTAACACCAAGGAGGTAGTCTCCTAGAAGAGAAAAGGATAACTAATACACACAGTAAAGTACAATTTCCTTTAAGTGCACACAGAGATCACAGTCAGTGTGGGGCTGGTTGCTCCCTTGCTCACCAGGTCCCCAGTAAGACTCCCCACTGGCACAGCTATAGGGTCCAGGTCTCAGCCTAACTGGGCAAGCTAAAACCTCCAGTACCCGCTCTGTCCAACCAGTGCTTCGTGTCCCTGCCAAGTAGCTTACACAACACACACATACTTTGAGATAAGTATTCATACACTTCGCAGACACTCCTGGGAAAGGCTGACACAGATTCTCCAACTGTGCCCCTTTACCCAGACTACTCGGTAGTAATTACTGCCACCACCCAGTTAATAATATCAGCTACTAAAAGGCCCTTATAAGGGTATCCAGTTATTACTATTAATATCCAATGGTAGTATGACTAACAGTCAAGGCTTACTTTAGAGTGGCCTATTACAATAACCTCTATAAATATGCAATGTACTCTAGAGCTTATCTCTACACAAGTCAGCCACAGGTAGAAGGTTTTAAAAATATTTAATAATAAATAATTAAAACACAAGACAAAACTACTACACCACAGAGATACCCAAGAGTTCAGAGATCACACAGAAACTTAAAATAATACAGTAGGACAGGTCTGATTTCATAGAAAAATATCTAATTAATTTTTACTAGCTTTAACTATTCCAAGAATTCACAGTGCTAAAACTTACATGCGAGCAAAAGGCAGAGTGCTGATAAGTTGGATATCCAGATCAAAATGCTTCCAGTCTCCTGCGAGAAACAGTATTTAACATTACTAACAAACATGTCTCTAAGGCCCTTTCCAAATTACATCATTTTTGACACTTAGGTTCTCCCAGTATTCTTATTGCATCATATTGACACCTGCTCTGAGTTCCCAGGCTAATAGAAACTCCATTTACATTATTTAGCAAGCTAACACCTGCACAGAGAATACAACACTAAAAGGCATTTCACATATACACTCTAGCAATTAGTCCTTAGTTAACACAATAGACAGAATGTCTTCAGCCAGCCTGACCAGAACCAACTTTAAAGATCAAAGAATGTCATAAAATCATTTCAATTTCAAAAGGCAATTTTGAAAGGCTTGACTTAGTTTTTCTTTAAGGCAAGGGGGCAATGTTGTAACAATCTTGAAGTTCACATTTTACAGTGTTTTCTTTACACTCAAGAAACATGCCTGTATTTTACATTTATTATCAAGAAAACATGCCTGTATTTTACATTTATTTACAAATGCCAGAATTAGATAAATTTTATTTGACTAGGCTGGCAGCCTTCGCCCATCTCTCCCCAATCGTCACACCCTTAGCATCAGCTCTGACCGCTGATAAATAAATGTCAAAGAAGAGGGGCCTAGGGACTGTGCCCTGGTGAATGCCACTAGTGACAGGTGTTTTGGAGGAGGTAGAGCTTCCTACTCTAATTTCCTGGGTACTATTTGTGAGCCAGTTTGCTATCTAGTGAGTTACACAGTGATTTACATTTAGCTTGGAGAGTTTATCAACATTATCTGTGCGTGGGATGGTGGTGAATGCCTTTGTGAAGTCTATATATGTGCTGTGTACCGATGTTTCCCTCACCCATTTTTTTCAGTAACCTTCTCAAGTTGAACAGTTTAAGCAGACAGAATCTGCCCTTGAGAAAAAATGAACTCGCTTGTGTCAAGAGCTGTGAAGTTGTTCTATCTCGCCGTTTTGTTCTTACACGTGGGTTGGAGCCGATCCCTCGGCTCTGAATCAGCCGCTTTTCAAGCTCAGACTCTCAGAGAAGCTCGAGACCCAGTGAATATCCCATGATGCCCTGCTATGAATTCCCAGATCTAGTTTGCTGTTGCAACGGATCAACAGCTCGTCGGAGTTAGCTTGGGCCAGTGACTTTAAATTTCTATTATTATTACAATTTTTCTTCAAAAAATTTTTTTTGAGTATTATGTTTAGTAGTGTGTTTAATAGTATAGTGTTAGGATTCCAGTCAGTTTAGATTGCTAGAACTTTTAAATAGTTCTTTTTTCTTCAGGACTTAGGCCTTTCTTATTGGGCATGACAGAGCTCTGTCAGCCGGTTTTGTGTTTGTTGTGTTTGTTATATACATTTAGAGTGGTAGTTTTATATATATCTTAGCTGATAGTAGTATAGTTTTATTAGATAGTTAAACTATTATTCTTATATTTAGCGTGACTTAGTAGACTGTTTAGATATATTTACCTATATCATAGTACTTGTTTTTGTACTTGTTATTGTAGTTAAACCATGTCAGAAAAACAAAAATCAGGGTTTAAAAGGTGTGAGTGTGGTCAGAAAATTCGGTTACAGACAATCACTCCACCTGCGTGTACTGTTTTGGGCTCTGTACACCTACAAGAGGTGTGCTCTGTCTGACATTCCTTTAGTGCCAGGGTCCTCCTGGAAAGGGAAAGGAAATTGGTGGATAGAGGACTCCTAAAGCCTGAATTTCAGGCTTCTTTAGATAAGGCTGACACCTCTTCCAAGGCTTCGAAGGGGTCGAAGTCTTCCAAAAGATCCTCGGAGCCCAAGTCATCGCCTCCGAGTTCCTCAAGTATGGTCCATGCATCGGCTCCACAGTCCTTTGAGCCATGTATCGAGTCCTTATCTCGGGGTCCAGTTGTGGAACCGATATTGGAGACCCCACAGTCTCCAATCCTTCAATCGGTTCCATCTTCGGCCCCTTCGACCCATCCCTCGACTCATTCTTCCAGGCTTTCCGATGTGGATCTGGACCAAGTGGTTAAGAGGCTCTTAGAGAACCCGGCCCTGGCCAGAATGCTATCTGCTTCGAGCCATTCGGCTTCGAAGTCTGAAATCTCCCCCATGGCTTCTCCACCTCCTCCTCCGGAGCCAATCGAGCGTTCTTAGCCGGGGCAGACAGAACTGATATTGGTAGAACCCTTGGAGCCGAGGTTTGATCCTCCTCCCTCTGCTCAATCGACCTTGATCTCCTCGGTCCCGACCTGGGAATCTCGGGGCCGACATTCCCTCGCTGGCTCCGGGGTGGAGAGTCGAACTGGTACTTCGGTTCCGACTCTTCCACTTGGGGCTTTGGCACAGGTGGCCTCGGCCCCGTCCTCTGGATTGGAGTGGAGGGTCTCGGTCCGGTGAGAGCTGCCGGTCTCTTCGGAGCCGACTGACTTCTCGGACCGGGATTCTGGTGCCTTCGATGCCATGAGGAAGGTCATGGCTGCCAAGACCACTACCTCCTCGGATCTGTCTTCTCCTTCCCCTAAGGGGCCTCGTTCTACCTCTTCCCCGCAGATCCCCACAAAGCATTGAGATCCAGGGCCTCAGGTATCCCCATTGGGTGGCCCCTCCTCTCTAGGAACTTCACCGGACGCCCCCACCAATGAAGTTCCTAGGAAGAGATTGTGCAAGAGGAGGCACTTGGATTCCCCACAGGAATCTCTGACATCGGATACCGACTTGGAGGAATCAGAAGGGTCCCCACGATCCCCCTCAGAGGATGTCTCATTCGCAGACATATTGGAAATCTTAAGGCAGAGGGGTGATAGGCAGCCCCTTGCCCCTTCTGAGGACGAGTCGGTCCTCCTGAAGTCCTTCGGATCTCAACCATCCACCTCCTGGGTTACTCTGCCCTTCGATGAACTGATGGAACTGGTTGCTCGAAGGGCGTGGGAATCTCCTGACTCAGTGGAACCGGTCCCACGGAGGCCCAATAAATTTATTACTTCCCCCACTGACAAGGCTTTTCTTACAAAAGGAGTCCCAGTTGATGCCATGGTGGTGGCGGTGGCCACCAAGAAAGAGATGTCGAAAACCTCTTCTGCTGTCCATATTCCTAATAGAGATTCTAGGACGATGGACAGATATGAGAAATGCATATTTAGTTCTGCGGCATTTTCCATGAGGTCGCTCAACTACATGACACATTTTAACCGCCTTCAATGAGATCTCCTAAAAGAGCTGGGAGGTACTCATCAGGGTAATACAGCTGATGCAGTCTCTGAAAAGGTGACTGCACAACTCAACACCCTTAATTCAATAGTAAACTCATCCATGCGTCTCATTTCGTATGCTGCCGATGGATCGAGTAGGGCAGCAGGCTCAGCGATAGCTCTTTGGAGGCAATCCTGGATGCACCTTTGCTCCTTTGTGGAAGCCTTTAAATCTTCATTTGTCAATACCCCATTCGACAGGTCCGCCTTGTTCGGACCCAAAGTTAAGGAGACACTTACTAGGTGTGAACAGGAAGGGAAGACTCTGTCTGCTGTAGGGCTCCATTTTTCCACTCCAACCAGACCGTACCCCAATGGGCAATGAAGTGGGAAAATGTGGTTCCGAAAACCTCAAAGAGCTTTCCAAAACACACCTACTGATACCCCCCCCCTAGAGGCAGAGGACGGGGCAGAAATGGAAGACGCCGTCCAAATGGCAGAGGTGGTCCGCAGAACTAGGGTGACAGGGATCAGTTCTCTGGTAAGCCCTATCAGCGTTCCTGAAAGGAAGCCCGGCTGTCCTACTCTGGAGGCAGTCGGGGGTCACTTGGCTTTATACCCAAACACCTGGCTAAACATCACAATGGACTCTTGGGTAAAAAGCGTCATTGCCAGAGGTTATTACATTCCCTTTATAAAAACCCCACCTATATGTACAAAGATCCCGGACGTACCACCCAGTCTGAGAAAACTAGCAGCCATAGAAATCCAAAAGCTGCTGGACAAAAGAGTCATCCAGCCAGTCCCGGCGGACCAAATAGGATCCGGAACT
Organism: Protopterus annectens; assembly: GCF_019279795.1. Taxonomy (NCBI): domain Eukaryota; kingdom Metazoa; phylum Chordata; order Ceratodontiformes; family Protopteridae; genus Protopterus; species Protopterus annectens. The sequence goes on along the minus strand of NC_056748.1, from coordinate 996,229,309 downwards.
TACTCAAGGTTCTTTTTAGTTCCAAAGAAAACAGGGGACTGGAAGCCCATACTAGACCTCAGCAAACTCAACACCTTCATCAAGAAGGAAAAGTTCCGGATGGCCACACTGCAGTCGATTCTCCCGTTCCTAGCAATGGGCGATTGGATGTGCCCTATAGATCTCAAGGATGCTTACTACCACATCAACATGGACAGATCATCCAGAGATCACCTGCATTTCCAGGTGGGGGCCAGTCATTATCAATTCAGAGCCCTGCCCTTTGGTCTCACCACAGCCCCCAGGGTGTTCACCAAATGTATGGCAGTGGTCATGGCTCACCTGAGACGGTTGGGTTTCCGGGTGTTTCCATATCTGGATGACTGGCTCCTCACCACTACCTCCAGGCATCAACTAATCCTAGCAAAAGACTACAACATAAACCTTTGTTCTCAGTTGGGCATAACCCTAAATTTCGGAAAATCTGCACTATCGCCCTCGCAGCATATTACATTTATAGGGGCAGAACTGGACACTGTCAGTGCAAGGATCAGGTTGCCCCAATCAAGAATCATAACTCTAAAAAATCAAATATCCAGTCTCTTAGCTCGCAACAAAGCTCCAGCGTCCCAAATACTACAGCTTTTAGGCACAGTGGCAGCCACTTTGATAGCAGTTTCGTTAGGCTGCATGCGAATTCTCCAGTGGTTATAATGGTCTTACCAACAACTACCCATGTCACACGAGATCTGGTTAACCAATCTTTGCAAGAAAGATCTCAGTTGGTGGTTGCACAGCGACCAAGTCATAATCGGGCGTCCCTTCGTTCTTCCCCAACCCACAGCCACAGTGACCACGGATGCTTCCCTGATAGGGTGGGTGCTATTTCAGGGAAAGACGGTCCAAGGCACTTGGTCAGTCATGGAAACGCACTTGCATATAAATGTCCTAGAGCCGAGAGCGGTGTTCCTAGCGTTGCAACACTTTCATGACTCTTCCTCCAGGCACAATTGCTATCCAGACGGACAACATGTCGGTTGTCTGGTACATCAACAAACAAGGGGGAACCAGATCATACCCTTTATGCCGGGAGGCCCTAAGGATTTAGCAGTTTATCCACCAGACGCTTTCTGATAGCAACGCACATCCCAGGGTCATCCAACGTGATAGCGGACAAACTAAGTAGAGCCATGCTGTTGCCTCACGAGTGGTCTCTCAATCAACAAGTTGCGGAAAACATTTTCCGCAGATGGGGCCAGCCTTGCTGCGACGTATTTGCATCTCCGATGAATGCCAAATGCAGCAGCTACTTTGCCCTTTATGCCCCACTGGGGAATGAACTGAGGGATGTGCTCATACACGATTGGCCCCCAGGCCTCCTATATGCCTTTCCGCCAATACCTCTAATTCCCAAATTCATGCAGAAAGTCAAACGTCTGGGAAGGACTGTGATTTTAATAGCCCTGTCTTGGCCTTGGCAGCTTTGGTTTCCCTTCCTGCGGAAATATCAAGTGGAAGAACCATGGATCCTGGACCCAGTGCCAGATCTTCTGACTCATTCGTCGGGAGTTCTCCATCCCTCCCTCATGTCCCTGAAACTGACAGCTTGGCTGCTCCGATTCCCACATTAGCCAGGTCACATGAGTTGTCTTCTGCGGTCCAACATATTATAGTTTCATCTCATAAGCTATTTACCAGGAAACTATATAACAGCAAATGGAAACGATTCGTTCACTGGGCTTCTCAACATGACATGGACCCTTATGTAGCACCTATCCATACCATGTTAGAGTTCTTGTCGTTGTTCCATGATGTCGTTGTTCCATGATGGTGCAGCTGCTGCCACCATTAGAGTTCAATTGGCTGCTATCTCAAACTTCCATGTAGGCTTCAATGGCTCTAACATCATGTCGCATAGGCTTTGTAAAGCATTTTTAAAAGGAACCCACCATCTCAGGCCATCTATTAAGCATCCTGTCTACCCCTGGAATTTGAATCTGGTTTTATCCCAACTGATGCTCGCCCCCTTTGAACCTGCTTCATCTTGTTATTTAAAGTTTTTCTCTTGGAAAACCTTATTCCTGGTAGCCATTACATCTGCACGTAGGGTCTCTGAACTTCAAACCTTGTCCTTCAAACCTCCATATTTGATTTTTCACCCTGATAGGGTGTCCCTCAGGACTAATCCTACCTTTCTTCCCAAGATCTCTTCGGAAAGTAATTTAAATCAGTCCATTGAGCTCCCAACCTTCTTCAAACACCATACCAACAAACTAGAATGTATGTTACACAAGCTTGATGTACATAGACAACTGAGTTTCTATCTGGATAGAACGAAGGATTTCAGACAATCGGATCAACTCTTTGTGTCTTATGCAGAGAATAAAAAAGGATGCTCATCGTGCATACAGCTGCAGTATCAAAAAATCACACTATCCAAGTGGCTCTCTGATTGCATCAGATTCATTTATGCTTCCACTAATCTGCCATTAGAAACCAACGTCAAAGCCCATTCTACACGAGCTGTTTCTACATCATTGGCTCATGCAGCTCGTTTGCCTTTAGATACCATCTGTGCAGCTGCCACGTGGTCAAAAACTCACACATTTATCACTCATTACAAAGTGGATAAGACCTCCAGGGACAGGGCTACATTTGCTTCCACTGTGCTCAGGAATGTTCTCCTGTGAGCCACCCAGGATTAGGGTGCTTGGGACGATACCCACGTGTAAGAACAAAACGGTGAGATAGAACAACTTCACATAAAGAAGTTATGTCCTTACCATAACATTCCATGTGAGTTGTTCATCTCGCCTTTTTGTTCTTACATTCCATACCTTCCCCTCCAGTCGAGTGAGATGGTTGCCTTGGTAGATTGGTTCAGCTGTCAGTCTGTTTATACATTCCAGCTCGTCTTGATGTTCATCGTGCATACAGCTGCAGTAATCACATATGGGTTCTCTGCCGTCAGGCGGTCCCTCGGTCGGCCAAATTCCAAAGTCTAGGTCCGGCGTCGGTTGTTGTCCTTTCTTTCCTGACGTCAGTGCGAGAGGGGTATATAAGACACAGCCGACGCCATCTTATTCAGTCTTTTTTGCCGCGCGGTGCCCGAAGCAGAAGCAGTTTGCAAGTGCCGGTCGGCCAGCTCCTGAATTTACGAAAAATTGGAAACCGAAGTCTTCTTTAAAGCTAAGTACCCGTTGAAACTTTTCTTGCCTCAGACCGATGTCAGACAAAGTTAACAATTGTATTTCTTGTGGGAAGCAAATACCGCATAAGGATTTCCATTCCCTCTGCATACCTTGTTTAGGCCCAGACCACGACGTCTCGGGCTGTCGCTTTCTTGAGACTTTCAATAAGCGCACTATTAAGCGTCGGTGAGGAGTTAACATTATTTTGGTAAAGCCTTTGATTATAAAATGTCGTCGGAGACTCCGACTACCGTTTTGTCCAATAAACGCAAGGACAAGGACCCGACAGCGAGGCGGTCTCCACTGACACCACGCCAAAACCGGCTGCACGTGGTCCGGTTCTCAGTGAGACGTCTATGCAGTCCCTGACTACCGACGACACTTCCTTGGCGGTGTCTCCTGTAACCGAGACCGCAGGTACCTTGGCCCTTACTCAGACTACAAACACCGAAGCCACTGTGAGTGTTGAGCCTCCTAGTGTGGGCAGGTCCACTTCCACCCAGGGTGTCTTTAGGCCCTCATCTTCCTTTTCCATTAAGGCCTTTACTAAGTCCAAATCAGCCATGCATCTCAAGAGGCCTGTTGCTCAGGGCCCATCCCCAGGCCCCATGCCTAAAAAGCAGATGCTTAAAATGGCTGAGGATTTAATTACTCTTATCAGGGGTTCCCAACCCCCTCCAGACAAGAGACCCAGAGTGGAGGAAGATTCTCCCTCTTCTGAACAAGGCTCCATTTTCTCAGAACATTCTGATGTAGAGGAACACTCGTACTCTCCTTATGAAGATTCCGATGCAGAACAGTCCATTCCTTCTGTATCTCCCCCAGAGGATTTTTCTTTTGGGGAAACCTTGCACACCTTGAGGGAACACTTCCATTGGGAAGGCCAAGACTTTTCTGATTCCAAGAAAAGGCTTAGGGAATTTCTTTTGTTACCTCAACACAGACCTCTGGCTATACCTCCTGTCTTGGACATACTTGATGTTTACTCGGAGGCTTGTCTTAATCCGGATTCCCTGCCTCCTGCCCCAGTCAAACCTGATAGGTACTACAGAGTTCCAAACTCTCACCAATTTCTTTTCAAAAGCCATAATGCTGACCCTGAAACCATTTCTCAGGGCCCTAAGGGAATGAAGGCCTCTACAGCCAAGAATCCTCTACCTTCCGAAAGAGAATCTAGATCCTTAGAAAGGTGGGGAAAAAAGGTATACACCTTGGCCACCTTAGCCATGAGGGCCTTAAATTGTCAGTTCCATATGCTTAAATATCAACAGTTTCTGTTATCACAATTAAGAAATAAAATGTCTCAACCTGAACAACCAGATTTGAAGGAATTGCAGGATATGATGCATAGTGCAGAACAAGTGGGTAAACACACCTTACAATGTGGCTATGATGCCTTAGAGGCCTCAAGTAGAGCTGCTGTTACAGGATCAGTCATTCGTAGACATATCTGGCTTAGGGAACAAAGCTTGCCTGATCATGTTAAAGCTAAACTACTAGATGCTCCTTTACAAAAGGATGTACTGTTTGGTACTAATGCTGAGGAGATACTACGGAAAATGGAAGAAAAAGCTAAATCTATGCAAACTGTCAAGGCTTTTCTACAGGTACAACCACCTCGTTTTAGCAGAAATTGGCATTCTAAAAACTGGTCCTTTCCAGCCACGGACAAGCCCCAAAGAGGTAGATACAGGCGCTCAAGGGGCAGAGGACAATCTCAAGGATCGTATAGAGGCAGACAATGGCAAACTCCAGCACCAAGAGGTGACGAAGACAGTGCACAACAATACAGAAAACAAACCCAATGACTTCCTCTTTTTCATGCCAAGCAAGTCTCAGCTGGCAGCTTCCTTGGGAGGAAAGCTGGCATTATTTACAAGAAATTGGCATGTTATCACAACAGACAAATGGATCCTGGACATTATAAACAGAGGCTACAGATTTCATTTTCACACTCTTCCAAAAATGAGAGGCATGCCAAACCTGCCACACAATCAAAGGGCAGAGGCACAAATACAAATTTCAAAACTCATGGACATGAAAGCTATTCAAGAGGTACCTACTCACGAACAAGGTCAAGGTTTTTATTCCAGACTATTTCTGGTACCAAGGAAAGGAACCGACTGGAGACCCATTTTGGACTTATCCATCCTAAATACATTTCTGCTCGTACCAAAATTCAAGATGCTCACATTACAGCAGCTTCTTCCCATGCTGGGCAAGGGATTTTGGCTGGTAACATTGGACCTCAAGGAGGCATACCTGCATGTCCCAATCAGACAAAGCTGCAGAAGATACCTCAGATTTCTTGCAGGTTCAATCCACTATCAATTCTCTGCATTGCCCTTTGGCTTATCTACTGCGCCCAGAGTATTCACGAAATGCCTGGCATCAGTAATTGCCTACTGCAGACTTCAAGGGATACAAATTTACCCTTATTTGGATGATTGCCTGATCCAAGCGGACAGCAAGCACATACTTCTGGAACATCTGGCTTATGCAACACGGTTACTGAATTCTCTGGGATACACAATCAACAAAGAGAAATCCAGGCTAACACCATCTCAGAAAATAACTTTCCTGGGTGCCAACTTTGACACAAACACCCAGATGGCCTACCTGACGACAGAAAAACAAGGGCAACTAACTCAGTACTTCAAAATACTAGCAAATTGTACCAGGCTTACTGCAAGGAAAATCCTGCAGGCTCTGGGCTTCATGGCATCTTGCATTTTTTTAATCCAATGTGCAAAGTTGCATATGAGAAAACTTCAATGGTACCTAAAAAACCTATGGTCTCAACACAGCCACAATTTGGAAACAATAATACCAATAATTCCATGTTTGCAAAAGGAATTTCTATGGTGGGCCCAAGCATGTCAAGCAAACACAGGTCATCCATTCTGCAAGCCTCAAGCAAAGCAAGTCATCACAACAGACGCCTCAGATTATGCCTGGGGGGCGCATATGACAGGCAGGTGCATTCAGGGCAAATGGTCCCAAAAGGAAAAGCACCTTCACATCAATCAAAAAGAAATGCTAGCAGTGATAAATGCAATTACAGCATTCAAGGACCTCCTGCATCCAGGACAATTATTGATAAGAACAGACACCACCACAGTAATGTGGTACATAAACAAGCAAGGAGGAACACATTCATACCCCCTGTGCAGACTAGCCATGACACTTTGGAACTTAGCTCTGGAATGGCAAATCGAACTTCAAGCACAGTACTTGCCAGGTTTGGAAAACACGCTGGCAGACAATCTAAGCAGAAATATGACAGATCCGCACGAATGGAAGTTGCATCCTCAGGTGTTTACAAAGATAATCCAAGCATGGGGGAGGCCAGACATAGATCTCTTCGCCTCCCACAGGAATCACCAATTGGAAAAGTTTTGTTCAAGGACCTTTCATCCAAAGGCCTGGAGAGTGGATGCCCTTTCATTCAGTTGGACAGCATGGACAGTGTATGCTTTCCCACCTCTGCCTCTTCTGCCCAAGGTGCTCTTGAAAGCAAGAGCAGACAGACCGAAGATGATACTGATTGCTCCAGACTGGCCAAGACAGCACTGGTACCCACTCCTGAGGAGCCTAACACGTACTCCTCCCTGGCCTCTACCTCTAATGCCTCTTCTGCTGACTCAGCACAGCTACAAAACTCTTCACAGTCAGCTGAAAACACTCAATCTCGCTGCATGGAAAATTCCTTAACACCACAACAGACCCTACTCCCCAAAGAGGTGCAGGACATCATTCTGGAGGCCAGAAGGCCATCTACTAGAAAGGCTTACTCCGCAAAATGGAAACTGTTTTGCGCTTGGAATGAGAAAAAAGGCCAGGACCCTAGAAAACTGAATTTGCCTCAGGTATTACAGTATCTAGCTGAGCTGCTGAACAGTGGACTTTCATTTTCCTCCATAAAATCCATGCCTCAGCCATTTCTGCAGAATTCAACACGGATCCACCGTTATTCTCTCACCCACTTGTAAGACAGTTCCTCAGAGGGGCTAAGAATATAAGACCACCAAGGAAGCAACCAGTGCCAGCCTGGGATCTTAATTACATTCTGGAAAAATTAACATTGCCTCCCTTTGAACCAGCTGCCTCAACAGATTTGCAATATTTGTCCTGGAAAACAGCTTTCCTTCTGGCCATTACCTCAGCCCGTAGGGTTTCGGAACTACAAGCCCTCATGGCTGTGCAGCCCTTTCTCATCTTCCATCAGGACAGGGTTTCCCTTCGAACCAACCCGTCATTTATGCCTAAAGTGGTATCCAAGGTAGCTTTAAATCAAGCCATACACTTACCTACCTTTTACCCCAATCCTCAAAACAAAGGGGAAAGGCTGCTACATTCCTTAGACATCCATAGACAGCTACGTTATTATTTGGACAGAACAAAACCTTTCAGGAAATCAGAGCAACTTTTTGTGTCCTATGCTCTAGGAGCTCAAGGGAAGCCTGTTACCAAACAGACAATTTCAAAATGGATAGGCCACTGCATACGATTTTGTTACTCCTATCATGGGAAATCTGTCCCTACAGGCATCAGATCCCACTCCACCAGGGCCACAGCTACCTCTACAGCCTTTCTCAGAGGAGTTCCTACCAAAGATATTTTAGAGGCAGCCACTTGGAGTTCTGTGCATACCTTCACAAAACACTACCACCTGCCTTTATATTCCAAAACTAGAGCAGGCTTTGCCACTGCTGTGTTGCAGGGCATTCTGGCTCATCCCAGTTCCACCTAGTGCCTACCACCCTGTGCGTAGCTTTGGGATTCCACCCATATGTGATTACTGCAGCTGTATGCACGATGAACATAGTACAGTTTTGTACCTACCATAAATGTAGATGTTCGAGTGCTAATACAGCTGCAGTACAGGTTTCCCTCCCTCCTTCCCCTCTTGGTAAAGGACTAGTGGCTAACACCTCCTCATACAACCTAATTTGGGTTATCCTCCTATGGTGTATTTGCTTGCAACTACTGTTTTTTGATTACATTACATTGCTTCAATATATTTATATATATATATATATATATATATATATATATATATATATAATTTATGTATTGTCTTCCTTCTGGGGGCACCTGACATCTGGGGCAAGAAAGACTGAATAAGATGGCGTCGGCTGTGTCTTGTATACCCCTGTCGCACTGACGTCAGGAAAGAAAGGACAACAACTGATGCCGGACCTAGACTTTGGAATTCGGCCGACCGAGGGACCACCTGACGGCAGAGAACCCATATGTGATTACTGCAGCTGTATTAGCACTCGAACATCTACATTTATGGTAGGTACAAAACTGTACTTTTCCTTCTACTCTTATAGTTACCTAAGTAGGTAGACTTTATAATCTTATTCTGTCTGTAGGCTGTCTTGGTTGCAGCATACTAGATCTGGGGATAGCAGGGCATCATGGGATATTCACTGGGTCTCGAGCTTCTCTGAGAGTCTGAGCTTGAAAAGCGGCTGATTTGGAGCCGAGGGATCGGCTCCGACCCACGTGTAAGAACAAAAAGGCGAGATGAACAACTCATATGGAACGTTATGGTAAGGACATAACTTCTTTTTTTAGGTTACCTATGATCTTATTATTAATTGTGTAATGATCCTCTCCATAGCCGTAACCATTTCAAATGTCAGGACCTGCTAGACAGAGTCCTGAAATGTGGAGACTGAATGGCTGAAAGATCAGATTTTAAGAACTTCTCTAAGGTAAATTACCCCTGTTAAGGAATGATATAGCTAGTATCCAAGCTCCCCCAAATCCAGAAAGCACAGAAACATACACGTACACAAAAGCCCTTTGCAACCATGTAAACAACTGCATAGAAATGGGAGTAACAGACTGAAATAGACCAAGGTCAAACTGCAAAAACAAGCCGTCCTGATGGACCCCTGGTATTAATAGGTTGTACAACAAAAGAAAGGAAATTCTGTTGAGAAGTAAAAGGGAATGTGCAGCAGATAGTAAAGATAACCAAAAGGCCTTTTATAGTTATGTAAAGAACGTCCACGGCAATACCCAGATTTGCTCTGAGCTGCTGCACAATGGTACCTCATATACCGAGCCAACAGATATTGCCAATATACTGGCCGACGGATTCAGTGCCAACTTTACCCCTGTCACCCCCCCAAAGGACCAATCACAATACCAGTAGATTGCCAGGCACCCAGTATTACTGCCGCACAGGTTAAATCAGCACTGTCCAAGGCCAAGAATACAGCTTCTGTGGGACCTGACAATATCCCTGGCTGTGTTCTGCATGAACTACAGAGTGAACTGGCACCTCACCTATGTGCCCTGTTCAATCATAGCCTCACCTTAGGCTTGGTCCCTACCGAATGGCACACTGCTGTAGTCATCTCTCTCCACAAAGGAGGAGCGACTACAGACCCTGGGAACTATCGTCCCCATTAGCCTGACAAGTCTGATATGCAAAGCTATGGAATGCATCATCATGGACCTAATAAACAAGGATGTAGGGAATCTCCAAACTCTGGATCCCACACAGTTTGGTTTTATGAAGGGTAGATCATGCCTGCTCAACTTGTTCGACTTTTTTGAGTCAGTCACCAGAGCTGTGGATGAAGGCAAGGTGGTTCATATAGCCTACCTTGATCTGGCCAAGGCCTTTGATACCATTCCCCACTCAGGAATCATAGAAAAACTCATTAAGCTAGGCATCAACTCCTATATCACTAGGTGGGTTGCAAACTGGCTCAGAGATAGAACCCACAGTGTGAAAGTAGCTGACTCCAAGTCAAGCTGCCGACCAGTCACGAGTGGAGTCCCACAGGGATCGGTCCTGGGTCCTCTCCTGTTTGGTATCTACTTTGCAGATATCCAGATCAACACAAAGAGACTCTGGCTGACAAAGTTCACAGACGATTACAAGTTGGGAGCCATTATTCACTCCCTGATGTTGACATCCTACAGAAAGGCCTCACTGAGACCAACGACTGGTGTCAGAACCATGGCTTTAAGCTCAGTGCCAAAAATGTGTTGTCATCCCCTTTAGGAAAAAAACATTTCCCATGAACTACTACATCGATGGTAGTCCACTGAACACAGAAGGCGTTATAAGAGATCTGGGAACACAGGTTGAAAGCAACCTCTCTTTTAACTACCACACTGCCACTGTGGTCAGAAAGTCCTTCTGTGTGGCACATTTCATTACTTAGGGCTTTGCATCCAGGAAGAAAGAGATCATTGTCTCCCTCTACTCTTCCCTCATTAGGCCAGTCATCGAGTACAATGCCCCATTTGGCATGTACCTCACTAGACACCTGCAACAACTGGAGAGGCCGCAAAAGTACCTCACAAAGAGGATCCTAAGCCTTAAACACTTGTCCTGTATAGACAGACTCAAAAAACTCCCAACTTTTCTCTGTCTCATATCGCCTACTTAGAGGCAATCTCTGCTTGACTTACAAAGCCATGTCTGACCCACCTCTGTTACATCTAAAGAAATCCCAATCCCTCCACACCACCCACTCCAGAGTCCTCAACCTCATTACCACAATCAACAGAATGTGCTGGAAGGACAGGTTCATAACCCACAGACTGCCCATGCTATGGAATAGACATCCCATACACGTCAAACAGAGCACCTCACTGGCCCTCTTCAAGAGAAATCTTGATAAGTGGATGGGAAAATTCACCCCAGGGATCACTCCAATGGCTCTACTCGACAGAGGCACTGGAAACTAAGGTTGGCTGGCACGATGCCAGGGTAATCCTGTGGGTTAGGCTTGTAAAGGCTCCAGGGCCATTAGTCTAGTACACATCTTTGAATCTATGAATCTATGAACAGAGCAAAAAGTCCCTCATTAGGGAACTAGTCAAGTCTCTGGAAATAGACTTTGAGGTAAAAATAGCTTCCAAAGCTAAGGATAGCCATAAAGCATTTTTCAGTTATGTCCACAGTCTTAAGGGTAACACCCATCATTGTACGAACTTAGTTGTAAATGACATCACCTATACACAACCAGAAAGTAATAACAAATCTGCTGGCCAACAAATTCTGCTCAAATTGCACCTCCCCATCAACTCCAGTTCTCCTCCAAGAAATGCTGTTCACCACTCCATTGTCAGTTACCACCAAAGAACAGGTTGCCACTGCGCTGTCTAAAGCTAAAAACATGGCTTCAGTGGGGCCTGACAATAAACCAGGTTGCCTATTAAACAGCTTAAATTAGGACTTATCAGATCCATTATTATCTCTGTTTAACCACAGCCTCCAGACTGGCTTTGACCCACTAGAGTGGAGGACAGCAACAAGTCATTCCTCTGCATAAAGAGGGACAACCTACTGACCCGGGACATTGCAGACACATAAGTTCGACTAGCCTTATATGTAAGGTTATGGAAAGAATAATCCTGGACCTGATAAATAATGACATAGGAGACATCCAAACACTGGACCTGATACAGTTGGGCTTTTCCAAGGGCAGCCTACTGAATCTGGTGAATTTCTTTGAGAAAGTCACTAAAGCCATGGATGAGGATAATCATGCATAACTAGGACAGAAGTTACAGCTGGTGAGGAACAGAGCTGTTCCATATTAATGAGGACCAAATTCAGGATTTTGTGTTCCCTACTTTGGGTGTGCACGTACTGGGCCAGAGAAGTTCTACTGATGAAGATCAGAAATCTGTAGGCATATCTACTAGGAGATATGCAAGTCTCCTGTCTTATGGAAGGTAGCTGAAGTCCCGTGGCTGAGTGGTGTTTAGTCTAATGCAGATGGACTCTATACTAGTCAAGGTGGAAGTATGAGCTAAGGGGAACATACTGGGGGGGGGGGTCTTATAGTTAGCTATGCTGTGAAAAGGGGTTTGCTGGACATGGAGAATTTCCAGATCATTATCCTGTCTAGTGATCCTGGAGGTGAAATTTTGTTTTATGAAAATAGAGACACCACTGCCTTTAGTATCTTCATCTTGTGCAGTGTGATTGAATGCATAGTATGTGTTGAAACCCTGCACTGATGGGGTGCTCTCAATGGTCCTGGGCAATGCATATATTGATACATTCCTGGGTAAGCAGTGCCTGTAGGGAGTGAAGTTTTTTGTTGAGGCTTCTTGCATTGAAGAGCAGTGCCTTCAGGTTATCCAGATTCTCTTTTGTTAGTCAGGAAGCTTTTAAAAACTGATATATCCTAAAAAAGGTACTATGTAGGTGGACAAGGTTTTAGCTGATTAATGAAAGCTTTGTGGAGATAAATTCAGGCCGTCTATGGCAAAGCAGGACTGTTTATCATCTCTTTTCTGTTGTATATGTATGTATGTATGTATGTATGTTTATATGCGTGTGTGTTTCTGTGTGTGTGTGTGTGTATATATATATATATATATATATATATATATATATATATATATATATTTATGGATTCACTTTATAATTTCGAAATACTGAAATACCGAATTTCAGTATTTCGAAATCATAAAGTCGAACGTCCATAATCCCGACAGCACACAATCGCCCCCCCTGCACCCCCACCCCCCCACTTATATATACTAACTCCGAGATCGCACAGACACAAAAAGGAAACACACACCCACACATTTCACAGTCCCTCGCACACACACAAACATCACACATATACATACGTCAACACATCCAAAACGTACACACATTCAGACACACTCAAACTCCCACACAAAACCCTTACAAAACACTCACTTACCTTCAATTGCACCTACATCCATACACAATACACTCCCAACACCGCATGCCATGTACCGTAAGCCATAATCGTGAATTCGAGATATTCGAATTTGCGATTATGCACTTTCGTGATTTTGAGTTTTCGACTTTATGATTTCAAAATACTGAAATTCGGTATCCCAGTATTTCGAAATTATAAAGTGAACCCATATATATATATATATATATATATATATATATATATATATATATATATATATATAAATAAAAGTGTGTGTGTGTGTGTGTATGTATGTATGTGTGTGCGTGTGTATGTGTGTATATATATATATATATATATATATATATATATATATATATATATGTACACAGTTTTCAGAAACTCGAAATTCATATGGTCAAGACCATATGATCATGTTTTTGAAGACTCAAAGCTTCTGAATGGAAATTGCGGTACAGTGAGGATCAAGAAATTTACCCTTTTTCTTCACTATAGTGTGATCGCGGGGTTGGTATATATAATTTGCAGTGGGTTTGGTGGGTATATACACACACACGTCCCCCTTGAATGACACCAGAAGCTAAGCCAATTGTTGAGGAGAATAATCTTTTTCTCATATTGTGGCATCATTTTCAATAATGGTAAAATGCTGCTGAAGGCTAGGGTCATATCTGCCTCAATCACATATTCTGAGAACTGTATCATGTGTCTCTTTATATACCTTCCATTAGGTAGTATACTTGTACATTTCCTAGCAGATATGCCCATGGATTTCTGGACTTCATCAATAAAGTTTCTCTGGACCAGTAAGTCCACGCCCAAACTAGGGGAGACAAAATCCTGAACTTGGTTCTCATCAATATGGAACAGCGCTGTTTCTCACTAGCTGTAACTTCTGTCCTGGTCAAATAGGATCATAAGTCCGGGAAAGCATGACTTAAGCAGTTTACTCTCACCTGTACTATGTACTTGTGGTGCAGTGTGGAAAGCCTGGCACCTGATAAGCAACTAGCTGTCACTGTTTTCTTACTTAGTTCAGTGAGTGGTACTTCAGTGTGTCTCAGTATGGAATCAGGTTTGTCTAAAATGTTGGATGGTATGGAGGTTTGCCTTATGGGCTTTTGACTGGGACACTGTGAGTGTTAGATGCATGTTTCATGATGGGTGCTACCCGAGTTAAGTGTTTGTGAGGTTGCTGAAGCTTCTTGTTAGGCTACATTTAGGAGGCCTTTGTGGTTTAGATAGGTTACTTTTAAAAGCTTCAGCATATGTAGGTCTGTGTATTTGGTCTGTGTTGTACGAGATAGATTAATGTGGAATTGTATTATTGACAACCTGTTTGCTTTTTGTATTGGCTTGATATGAGAGCTTTGCCTCCAATAATATCTCTCACACACTGAGCCAGTTTGCTTAAGTAGAAGATGGTTGTTAATAAACATTAAACTATTGCTGCATTGTCCCAGGATGCCCATTTCACCCAAGCTGGCTAAAAAGACAGCGGGAAAGTGCAAATCCATACTTCCAGGTGCTTATTAATGTGCCCCTAAGGGGAAGTAGCACCTAAGAGGTTTGGAGATGATCAGCAGAGATGATTAGTAGAGATTTCATCTGTCTGGTAATGGAGATAGTTCTGGTTTCAGCACAGCTACACACTGCTAGGAATCAATAATTCTTTGCCCCTTGTCTCACCAGCAACAAAAGAGTAGCACTATCCCCACCCTGCTTCCTCAGAATAGTGTTGTAGATCTGAGTGTAGCGTGTGTGTGCTGTATCTTTAAGAAGCATGTGAGGCTGTGCGTGCACGTATAAATTCCAGACAGGTGCAATCCCTAGTGCCATTTTGTAGAAGCAGCCAGTGAGTGAGCGTGTATGATCACAGCAATTAGTTTGTATATAAGTTACTTAGTCATAGTCATATAAGGCTCTACAGTGATGTGTATGCATAGAATAAAGCTGCTTAAACAGAACCCATTAAGACTCGTTTATTCTTGTACCAACACGAAAGCGACGTGTCAGAACCGGGATGGAACAGAACAAAACATTTGGAGCCATGAGATGTAAAGATGACAGCGAAGGTAAAACCGAGAAAAAAATCAGTGTGAACACAACCAGAAAGAATTAAAGGTAATGAAAAGCAATACAAATTATTTACAAAGAAGGAATGCTGGGCATTAAAAAGGGTTTAAACGAGCACAAAGAATATAATAAGGAAAAGAAAAAGGGCACAGTAAGTAAAAAATAACCAAGGTGACTGCTATGTTGGGCAAAGTGCTGTGTTTGGGCTTAACTGCGACTTCGTATTGTATTCAAAGCGTAATTAAAGTTATTTGAAGTATCTCAGAGTGTGTGCTTATTACTGTGCATGTATTTCAAAGAGTTCACTGTGTGTGAAGTGCAACTGTCTTGTGTAATTCAGTCAAAGCATGGTCATTTGAAGAAAGTTCTTGTGCTGAGTGTGTCTGTTCGCAAAGTGCTGCCATTACAGTGTGTTTCTTGTACTGTAAGGAGTTGCCTAGCAAGGTGCCGCCATTTTGGGGAATTTCAGTATATGGAATCTAGTCATTTAAAAAGTGCAGATATCTCAAAAGGCATTGAATCTGGGCAACAAAAGTCTGACTATTCACATTGTGCGATTGCTTAATGAGTTTCTTGTATTAAAGAAAAGTGTTTTACAAAAGATTACAAGAGTATCACAGTGCTCATGAATTGCTCAGTTGCTTTGCAAAGTTCTGGAATGTTTCTTAAAGCGATGACTTTAATAAGTAATGGCGCATGACTGTAGCATGCCTGCCTTTATAGGTAAAATTTCAAATGATTACTTTAGCATTTTTACCTTTACTGGTTCCGAAAGCCGATGATTTTAGCATTTATGCCATAAACATATTGAAAATTTTCTTAAAGCATTGCAAAGTTCGAGAAACTATTCTGTTAAGCTCTGTAAAGCATTGAGAAGTTTGAAAAGCTGTTCTGCAGAGTTTCGTAAAGCATTGTACGTCTAAAATGTTATTTCGCAAGGCATAATAAAGCATCAAGAAAGCTCAAAAGTTATTTCATGACGTGCAATAAAGCACTGAGAAACCTAAAAGCCATTTCACAAAGCACAGTGAAATATTAAGAAGTCTGAAAAGTTAATTTACAAAGTGCAATAAAGCATCGAGAAGCTTGAGAGGTTTATTTAGCAAAGTCCAGTTAATTGAAAGCACTATGTGGTTATTCATTTGCACAATTCTGATAAGCTTAAAGAAAGAAAGTACAGGTACAGGGCACAAAAGCATTGACCAAAGCGTGTTTATGCCAGTTACTTATGCACATGTATGTGTATATGTATATTTGTACGTATTTGCAAGACCCTTTGCTGGTATGTGTTAATATGGCAGACGGACTTCGAAAACCACAACCACTTGTGTTTGACCGGAATATTGCAGAGAAGTGAAGAATATTTGAACAGAAGTATAATATTTTTATACAAGCAGTTTATGCAGATAGGCGCACCAGGGCATTTATTTTGCTGAAACTTGCAGGATCTGAGGCTCTAGAAAGAGAGTGCACCAGCAGTATATGAAGGTGAGGGTGCAGACCACCATGTTGTTGTGCAAGCTGAATCCAGAGAAGACCCAGAGTTTTTAAAGTGTAAGTTCAGAGAAATGTGTAAACCCCAGACGAGCATTACATTAGAGAGGCATTTGTTTTACACAAGAAATCAGAAACCAGAGGAAACATTTGCAGCTTATTTAACTGACTTGAGGAACAAGGGTAAAACGTGTTAGCTTGGTGACTTGAAAGATGATCCGGTAAAGGATAGACTTGTATGTGGTATTAATAGTGCTACAGTGAGAAAGATTTTGCTTCGTGACAGTGATGTGATGTTAAGCACAGCAATAGAGATTTGTTAGATCCATGCCGTGACAGAAAGGCATACGAACATGCTTACAAGTGACAAAAGCATGGTTTCAGTATACTCCAGAGCAAACATAGTATGCAACACGTGGCAAGCAGAAACAGGCCTAAACAAAGGGCAGCCACAGGGTTTCCAAAGAAGGTGCTGAGTTTTCCAGAGAGTTCCAAAGAAAAGTGCAAGCCCCACCGACAGCTCAGTGCCTTACAAACATGAGTCAGCAAAACCCAAGTCTAGCTTTTTTGTTAACTGTCAAAATTGTGGTGCAAACCATGGCTCTAAAAGAGAAAAATGTTTAGCATATGGTCAGCAATGCCATAAGTGTAAGAAATGGAACCACTTTCAAAAGTTTTGTAAATCAAGTAAGCCTTACACAGTTGTAAGGAAAGGTCACACAAGAAAGCAAGTTGATCAAGTAGAGTCAAAACAGTCAGCTTTCTATGTGGATGGTGTATCAGTACTGGGAGAAAGAGTTGATGCAGTAAACGTATTGACAAGGAGTGAAGTGTTTTAGTTCGGATCAATGGGAAATCCACAGAGCTTAAAGTAGACACTGGATCAAAGTGCAATGTTATATCAGCTGACATATTTGCAAAAGTGAGAATCAACGAACAACTCAGTGTAGCCAGCAGTGCGAGACTTTTTGCGTATGAAGGTGAAGAAATTCAGACTAAAGGTTCTGTAATACTTTCATGTTATTTGGCTGAGAGTTGCTACAACTTATTATTCTATGTAGTCCGATGACCAGTGCAATCTTTACTAGGTTTCAAATATAGTTTGAGAATTAATCTGTCATGTGAGTGCAGTTCCAAGTTAAATTTTTTCAGAGGCCATTTTCTCAGAGTATGCTGATGTTTTTGATGATAAGCTGAGCAAACTTCCAGTTGAGTATTCCATGAAATTAGACCCTCCAGTGGTCAGACCAGCAAGAAAACTCCCAATAGTAATGCAAGATAAAAGTCAAAGCTTAGTTGGATAAGATGGTGCAGCAAGGTGTGATTTGTCCAGTCACAGAAACAACTGAATGGGTATCATCCATGGTAGCTGCTCATAAGAAAGGCACAGACGAAATCAGAATATGCATTGACCCTAGAGATTTGAACAAAGCATTAAAAAGACTGCAGCCTCCAATGCGCACAGTTGAGGAAGTTGCAGCTCTAATACCAAATGCCACTGTATTTTCTGTTTTGGATGCAAAGAGCTAATTTTGGCAAGTGATGCTTGATTGCAGATCATTTCTAACCACTTTTAGTACCCATTTTGGCAGATACAGACTCCTATGGATGCAATTTGGAATAAATTCTGCAAGTGAAGTCTTTCAGCGTGCAATGGAACAAATTGTTTTGGGTTATCCTTGTGCCATAATAGTAGACAATCTATTAGTTGGATGCAGTGGCGAAGCAGAGCATGACAGAAACCTCAAGAAAGTTCTAAACAGAGCATGGGAAGTAAATGTGAAGCTTAATCCTCTGAAGTGCAAATTCAGACTTCCAGAAGTAACCTACATAAACAAACAGCTATTTTAGAGATGTCAGCACCAGATAATATACAAGGTTTACAGCATTTTCTGGGTATGGTCTACTATTTGGGCAAGTTTATACCGGATTTCAGTGAACTGACAGCACCTTTGTGAGAGCTAATACGCAAAAATGTTGTATGGTCGTGGTTGCATCATCATTAGAAGGCGTTTGATGACCTTAAGCAGAAAATTGCCACCCCCCCCCACGTTAAGGTAATATGATGTGAATAAACCAGTTGTACTATCCTGTATGGTCGTGGTTACGTCATCATCAGAAGGCGTTTGATTACCTTAAGCAGAAAATTGCCCCCCCCCCCCCCCCCCCCACATTAAGTTGTATGATGTGAATAAACCAGTTGTACTAATTTTGGTCTTGGTGCTGTTATTCTTCAAGAGGGCAGACCAGTAGCCTGTGCATCTAGGACACTTACTCCAACTGAGATGCATTATCCTCAAATTGAGAAAGAGCTTTTAGCAATAGTTTTCGCATGTTCCAAGTTTCATGATTATATTTATGGTTGAGCTATTCAAATTGAAACTGATCATCAGCCTCTGGTTACTATTCTAAAGAAGCCTATGCACTCTGCTCTGGTGAGATTACAAAGAATAATGCTTAAATTGCAAAAGTACAATTTCAAAATGGCTACACTAAAGGCAAATTGCTCTATCTGCCTTTATCCATATCGCTTAGAAGTACAACAGAACAGCTTGATTGTGATAATTTTTCCACCACTAGACTTGAGTTGAGAGATCACACTGTGACTGATCAAATTTCACAAAAGCTTAATCAATACATCAATGTTGGATGGCTGTCAAAGCAATCTAGTGTATCACCTGAGGTGCAATAGTATTTTCCTTGCAGAGATGAATTGTTGATGGAAGATTGCATTATTTTCAAAGCTCCTAAAATTGTTGTTCCTGCTTCTTTACAGCATGACTGTATTCGGATTTTGTATCGTGGTCACCCAGGTTGATTATCCACTAAGAGAAGAGCGAGAGAACTAGTATTTTGGCCTTCATTATCAAAAAGACATTGATAGAGTTCTTTTTTTCTTCTTCGGTATGTAATAGCACCAGAGCACATTTGCAAAGAGAACTGCTTAATCTAAATTCAACACCTGAACTACCTTGGTCTGCTGTAGCAACTGATATTTTTGAATGGAATAATCAACAGTATTTGGTTTTGGCAGAGTTTTACTCAAACTGGTTTGAGATTGATCTGCTACCAAACCTAACCTCAACAGCTGTTATCACGAAGATAAAACATAATTTTTCAGTTCATGGTAGTCCACACAAACTTTATTTTGACAATGGTACACAATTTACTAGCCGGTTGTTTCAGAAATTTGTAAGAGAATGGGACTTTGTACATGTTACTAGTAGTCCTGAGTATCCACAGTTCCAACACAAAAGCGACAAGTGTTAACCAAGATGTTTATGGGTTCAGTACACTTGCCATCGTCTGCTCTTGGTAGATACCCTGGATAGAACCTGCAAAAGGTGGACTAGACACAGCGCCAAGCTTTCTTATGTCCCCTGAGTGCTGGTAGAGGCTGTAGCTCCCAGAAACCCTCAAATAGTATAAAATAGGTACTGTTGAATGAATGAATGCTCAGATTTTTCTAAATGACTGATGAGCCTTCGTCATGTTAAAGGCACAGGTTCTGGTCATACGTCATATAGGAACCCCAGACCTGGTGTTGGTTGGGGCAAATGAGACTAGGATGTTACTTATTTATTTGTTTTTTTAAATGTTCTTAGTTTCTAAAAGGTCAGGAGAATTATAATGCATTTTTGATTTCAGTGTCTTCAGTCATGAGAAATGTGAAATTTGGGATGGCCACTCTTAAGGCCAATCATCTACTGCTTTTACAGATTTGTTGTAAAATGACCATGGAGCCGTAACATGTGGTAGGTAGGCCCATCCTCCACCAAAAAAAAAATCAGAGATTCCTTCTAGAACATTTGGCACCTCATAGCATCGTTCTTTGTTGTTTTCCTTGATGTTCATCGTGCATACAGCTGCAGTAATTACAGATGGGTTCTCTGCCGTCAGGCGGGTCCTCGGTCGGCCGAATTCCAAAGTCTAGGTCCGGCGTCGGTTGTTGTCGCTTTCTTTCCTGACGTCAGTGCGACAGGGGTATATAAGACACAGCCGACGCCATTTTCTTCAGTCTTTTTTGCCGTGCGGTGCCCGAAGCAGAAGCAGTTCGCAAGTGCCGGTCTGCCAGCTCCCGAAATTACGAAAATTTGAAAACCGAAGTCTTCTTTAAAGCTAAGTACCCCGTTGGGGAAACTTTTCTTGCCTCAGACCAATGTCAGACAAAGTTAACAATTGTATTTCTTGTGGGAAGCAAATACCGCATAAGGATTTCCATTCCCTCTGTATACCTTGCTTAGGCCCAGACCACGACGTCTCGGGCTGTCGCTTTTGTGCTACTTTCAATAAACGCACTATTAAGCATCGGGCAGAGTTCGCCCAACACTTTTTTGGTAAAACTTTTAATTATAAGATGTCGTCGGAGACTCCGACTACCGTTTTGTCTAAAAAACGCAAGGACAAAGACCGACACGTGAGGTCCGCGGTCTCCACCGATACCACGCCGAAACCGGCTACACGTGGTCCGGTTCTCAGCGAGGCGCCTACGCAGCCCATGACTAACGACGACCCTTCTCTGGCGGTGTCTTCTGTAACTGAGACCGCAGGTTCCTCGGCCCACACCTTGACTAAAGCTACCGAAGCCACTGTGAGTGTTGAGCCTCTTAATGTGGACAGGTCCACTTCCACCCATGGTGTCTTCAGACCTTCTTCTTCCTTTTCCATAAAGGCCTTTACTAAATCTAAATCAGCCATGCATCCCAAGAGGCCTGCTGCACAGGGCCCATCTCCAGGCCCCATGCCTAAAAAACAAATGCTCAAAATGGCTGAGGATTTAATTACTCTTATCAGGGGTTCCCAACCCCCCTCCAAACAAGAGATCCAGAGTGGAGGAAGATTCTCCCTCTTCCGAACAGGGCTCCATTATTTCAGAACATTCTGATGAAGAGGAGCATTCATACTCCCCTTATGAAGATTCTGATGCAGAGCAGTCCATCCCTTCTGTATCCCCCCCAGAGGACCTTTCTTTCGGGGAAACCTTGCATACCTTGAGGGAACACTTCCATTGGGAAGGCCAAGATTTTTCCGATTCTAAGAAAAGGCTGAGGGAATTTCTTTTGCTTCCTCAGCACAGACCTCCGGCGATACCCCGTGTCTTGGACATACTTGATGATGTTTACTCGGAGGCTTGCCTTAATCCGGATTCCCTGCCTCCTGCTCCGGTCAAGCCTGGTAGGTACTACAGAGTTCCTAACTTACACCAATTTCTTTACAAAAGCCATAATGCTGCCCCTGAAACCATTTCTCAAGGCCCCAAGGGAATCAAGGCCTCTACTGCTAAGAATCCATTACCTTCCGAGAGAGAGTCTAGATCCTTAGAAAGGTGGGGAAGAAAGGTATATACCTTGGCCACCCTAGCCATGAGGGCCTTAAATTGTCAGTTCCATATGCTTAAATATCAGCAGTTTCTGTTATCACAATTAAAGAGTAAAATGTCACAACCTGAACAACCAGATTTGAAGGAGTTACAGGATATGATTCATGGTGCAGAACAAGTGGGTAAGCACACCTTACAATGTGGCTATGATGCTCTAGGAACCTCAAGTAGAGCTGCGGCTACAGGATCAGTCATTCGTAGACATGCTTGGCTTAGGGAACAAACCTTGCCTGATCATGTTAAAGCTAAACTACTAGATACCCCTTTACAAAAGGATGTATTATTTGGTACTAATGCTGAGGAGATATTACGGAAAATAGAAGAAAAAGCTAAATCTATGCAAACTGTCAAAGCCTTTCTACAAGTACAACCACCACGTTTTAGCAGAAATTGGCCTTCAAAAAACTGGTCCTTTCCAGCAACGGACAAGCCCCAAAGAGGTAGATACAGGCGCGCAAGGGGCAGAGGACAATCTCAAGGATCATATAGAGGCAGACAATGGCAATCTCCAGCACCAAGAGGTGGCGAAGACAGTGCACAACAATACAGGAAACAAATCCAATGGCTTTCCCCTTTGCAGGCCAAGCGGGGCTCAGGTGGCAGCACCCTTGGGAGGAAAGCTGGCATTATTTTCAAACAATTGGCATATTGTCACAAAAAACAAATGGATCCTGGACATTATAAACAGAGGCTACAGATTTCATTTTCACACTCTTCCAAAAATGATAGGCATGCTGAACCTGCCACACAATCAAAGGGCAGAGGCTCAAATACAAATTTCAAAGCTCATGGGCATGAAAGCTATTCAAGAGGTACCTATGCACGAACAAGGTCAAGGCTTTTATTCCAGACTATTCCTGGTACCAAGGAAAGGAACCGATTGGAGACCCATTTTGGACTTATCCATCCTAAACACATTTCTACTGCATCCAAAATTCAAGATGCTCACCTTACAGCAGCTTCTTCCCATGCTGGGCAAGGAGTCTTGGCTGGTAACATTGGACCTCAAGGAGGCATACCTGCATGTCCCAATCAGACAAAGTTGCAGAAGATACCTCAGATTTCTTGCAGGTTCAATCCACTATCAATTCTCTGCATTGCCCTTTGGCTTATCTACTGCGCCCAGAGTATTCACGAAATGCCTGGCATCAGTAATTGCCTACTGCAGACTTTAAGGGATACAGATTTACCCTTCTTTGGACGATTGCCTGATCCAAGCGGACAGCAAACACATTCTTCTGGAACATCTGGCTTATGTGACACGGTTATTGAATTCTCTGGGATACACAGTCAACAAAGAGAAATCCAGACTAACACCATCTCAGAAAATAATTTTCCTGGGTGCCAACTTGGACACAAACACCCAGATGGCCTATCTTACGCCAGAAAAGCAGGGGCAACTAACTCAGTACTTCAAGACGCTAGCAAATTGTACCAGGCTAACTGCAAGGAAAATCATGCAGGCTCTGGGCTTCATGGCATCTTGCATTCTTCTAATCCCATGTGCAAAGTTGCATATGAGGAAACTTCAGTGGTACCTAAAAAACATATGGTCTCAACACAGCCACAGTTTGGAAACAATATTACCATTAATTCCATGTTTGCAAAAGGAATTCCTATGGTGGGCCCAAGCATGCCAGACAAACACAGGTCTACCATTCTGCAAGCCTCAAGCAAATCAAGTCATCACAACAGACGCCTCAGACTACGCCTGGGGGGCACACATGACAGACAGGTGCATTCAGGGCAAATGGTCCCAAAAAGAAAAGCACCTTCACATCAATTAAATGGAAATGCTAGCAGTGATAAACGCAATTACAGTTTCAAGGACCTCCTGCATCCAGGACAATTATTGATAAGAACAGACAACACCACAGTAATGTGGTACATAAACAAACAAGGAGGAACACATTCATACCCCCTGTGCAGGCTGGCCATGTCACTTTGGAACATGGCTCTGGAATGGAAAATCGAGCTTCAAGCACAGTACCTGCCAGGTTTGGAAAACACGCTGGCAGACAATCTAAGCAGAAATATGATAGACCCGCACGAATGGCAGTTGCATCCTCAAGTGTTTACAAAGATAATCCAAGCATGGGGAAGGCCAGACATAGATCTCTTTGCCTCCCACAAGAATCATCAATTGACAAAATTCTGCTCAAGGACATATCATCCAAAGGCCTGGAAAGTGGACGCCCTTTCTTTCAGTTGGGCAGCAAGGACAGTTTACGCCTTCCCACCTTTACCTTTACTGACCAAGGTGCTCTTGAAAACAAGAGCAGACAGACCAAAGATGATACTGATTGCTCCAGACTGGCCAAGACAACACTGGTACCCACTCCTGAGGAGCCTATCACATTCTCCGCCCTGGACACTACCTCTAATGCCTCTTCTCCTGACTCAGCACAGCTACAAAACTCTTCACAGTCAGCTGAAAACACTCAATCTGGCTGCATGGAAAATTCCTTAGCACCACAGCAGACCCTACTCTCCAAGGAGGTGCAGGATGTCATTCTGGAGGCCAGAAGGCCATCTACTAGAAAAGCTTATTCTGCAAAATGGAAACGGTTTTGCGCCTGGAATGAGAAAAAGGGACAGGATCCTAGAAAACTGAATTTGCCTCAGATATTACAGTATCTAGCTGAGCTGTTGAACAGCGGACTTTCATTTTCCTCCATCAAAATCCATGCCTCAGCCATTTCTGCAGAATACAACACAGATCCACCCTTATTCTCTCACCCACTCTTAAGGCAGTTCCTCAGAGGGGCTAAGAATATAAGACCTCCAAGGAAACAACCAATACCAGCATGGGATCTTAATTACATTCTAGAAAAATTAACATTGCCTCCTTTTGAACCAGCTGCCTCAACAGATTTGCAATATTTGTCCTGGAAAACAGCTTTCCTTCTGGCTATTACCTCAGCTCGTAGGGTCTCGGAACTACAAGCCCTCATGGCTGTGCAGCCCTTTCTCATCTTCCATCAGGACAGGGTTTCCCTAAGAACCCAACCCGTCATTTATGCCTAAGGTAGTATCCAGGGTAGCTTTAAATCAGGCCATACACTTACCTACCTTTTACCCCAATCCGCAAAACAAAGGGGAAAGTCTGCTACATTCCTTAGACATCCATAGACAGCTACGTTACTATTTGGACCGAACAAAGCCTTTCAGGAAATCAGAACAACTCTTTGTGTCCTATGCTGTAGGAGCTCAAGGGAAGCCAATTTCTAAACAGACAATTTCAAAATGGATAGGCCACTGCATACGGTTTTGTTACTCCTTTCATGGCAAATCTGTTCCTACAGGCATCAGATCCCACTCCACAAGGGCCACAGCTACCTCTACAGCCTTCCTCAGAGGAGTTCCTACCAAAGATATTTTGGAGGCAGCCACTTGGAGTTCTGTGCATACCTTCACAAAACACTACCACCTGCCTTTATACTCCAAAACTAGAGCAGGCTTTGCCACTGCTGTGTTCCAGGGCATTCTGGCTCATCCCAGATGTTCATCGTGCATACAGCTGCAGTAATCACAGATGGGTTCTCTGCCGTCAGGCGGGTCCTCGGTCGGCCGAATTCCAAAGTCTTGGTCCGGCGTCGGTTGTCGTCGCTCTCCTCCCTGACGTCAGTGCAACAGGGGTATATAAGACCTAGCCGACGCCATATTCTTCAGTCTTTTTTGTCACGCGGTGCCAGAAGCAGAAGCAGTTCGCAAGTGCCGGTCGGCCAGCTCCTGAATTTACGAAAAATTGGAAACCGAAGTCTTCATTAAAGCTAAGTACCCCGTTGGGGAATTTTTTCTTGCCTCAGACCGATGTCAGAAAAAGTTAACAATTGTATTTCTTGTGGGAAGCAAATACCGCATAAGGATTTCCATTCCCTCTGCATACCTTGTTTAGGCCCAGACCACGACGTCTCGGGCTGTCGCCGGCGCTACTTTCAATAAGCGCACTATTAAGCGTCGGGCGGAGTTCGCCCAACACTTTTTCGGTAAAGCCTTTGATTATAAAATGTCGTCGGAGACTCCGACTACTGTTTTGTCCATAAAAACGCAAGGACAAAGACCGGCATGCGAGCTCCGCGGTCCCCACCGACGCCATGCCAAAACTGGCTACACGTGGTCCGGTTCTCAGCGAGACGCCTATGCAGTCCCTGACTACCGACGACACTTCTTTGGCGGGGTCTTCTGTAACCGAGACCGCAGGTACCTCAGCCCATACCCAGACTACAACCACCGAAGCCACTGTGAGCGTTGAGCCTCCTAATGTGGACAGGTCCACTTCCACCCATGGTGTCTTTAGACCCTCATCTTCCTTTTCAATTAAGGCCTTTACTAAGTCCAAATCAGCCAGGCAACCCAAGAGGCCTGTTGCACAGGGCCCATCTCCAGGCCCCATGCTTAAAAAGCAGATGCTTAAAATGGCTGAGGATTTAATTACTCTTATCAGGGGTTCTCAACCCCCTCCAGACAAGAGACCCAGATTGGAGGAAGATTTTCCCTCTTCGGATCAGGGCTCCATTTTTTCAGATCATTCTGATGTAGAGGAACACTCTTTCTCCCCTTTTGAAGATTCTGATGCGGAGCAGTCCATTCCCTCTGTATCTCCTCCTGAGGATTTTTCTTTTGGGCAAACCTTGCACACCTTGAGGGAACACTTCCATTGGGAAGGCCAAGACTTTTCTGATTCCAAGAAAAGACTTAGGGAATTTCTTTTGTTACCTCAACACAGACCTCTGGCTATTCCTCCTGTCTTGGATGTCCTGGATGATGTTTATTCGGAGGCTTGCCTTAATCCGGATTCCCTGCCTCCTGCCCCAGTCAAGCCTGATAGGTACTACAGAGTTCCTAACTCTCACCAATTTCTGTACAAAAGCCATAATGCTGACCCTGAAACCATTTCTCAAGGCCCCAAGGGAATGAAGGCCTCTACTGCTAAGAATCCACTACCTTCCGAAAGGAAAGGTGGGGAAAAAAGGTGTATACCTCGGCAACCCTAGCCATGAGGGCCTTAAATTGTCAGTTTCATATGCTTAAATATCAGCAGTTTCTGTTATCACAATTAAGAAATAAAATGTCTCAACCTGAACAACAAGATTTGAAGGAGTTGCAGGATATGATGCATAGTGCAGAACAAGTGGGTAAACACACCTTACAATGTGGTTATGATGCCCTAGAGGCCTCAAGTAGAGCTGCTGTTACAGGATCAGTTATTAGTAGACATGCATGGCTTAGGGAACAAATCTTGCCTGATCATGTGAAAGCTAAACTATTAGATGCTTTTTTACAAATGGATGTGCTATTTGGTACTAATGCTGAGGAGATACTACGGAAAATGGAAGAAAAAGCCAAATCTATGCAATCTGTCAAAGCTTTTCTGCAGGTTCAACCACCACGTTTTAGCAGAAATTGGACTTCTATGAAATGGTCCTATCCAGCCACGGACAAGCCCCAAAGAGGTAGATACAGGCACTCAAGGGGCAGAGGACAATCACAAGGATCATATAGAGGCAGGCAATGGCAAACTCCAGCACCAAGAGGTGGCGAAGACAGTGCACAAAAATACAGGAAACAAACCCAATGACTTCCTCCTTTCCACGCCAAGCAAGTCTCAGCTGGCAGCACCTTTGGGAGGAAAGCTGGCATTATTTACAAGAAATTGGCATATTGTCACAACAGACAAATGGATCCTGGACGTTATAGACAGAGGCTACAGATTTCATTTTCACACTCTACCAAAAATGAGAGGCATGCCAAACCTGCCACACAATCAAAGGGCAGAGGCACAACTACAAATTTCAAAGCTCATAGACATGAAAGCTATTCAAGAGGTACCTACTCACGAACAAGGCCAAGGTTTTTATTCCAGGCTATTTCTGGTACCAAGGAAAGGAACCTTCTGGAGACCCATTTTGGACTTATCCATCCTAAACACATTCTTACTCGTACCAAAATTCAAGATGCTCACATTACAGCAGCTTCTTCCCATGCTGGGCAAGGAGTTTTGGCTGGTAACATTGGACCTCAAGGAGGCATACCTGCATGTCCCAATCAGACAAAGCTGCAGAAGATACCTCAGATTTCTTGCAGGTTCAATCCACTATCAATTCTCTGCATTGCCCTTTGGCTTATCTACTGCACCCAGAGTATTCATGAAATGCCTGGCATCAGTAATTGCCTACTGCAGACTTCAGGGGATACAAATTTACCCTTATTTGGATGACTGCCTGATCCAAGTAGACAGCAAGCACATACTTCTGGATCATCTGGCTTATGCAACACGGTTACTGAACTCTCTGGGATACACAATCAACAAAGAGAAATCCAGACTAACACCATCTCAGAAAATAATTTTCCTGGGTGCCAACTTGGACACAAACACCCAGATGGCCTATCTTACGCCAGAAAAACAGGGGCAACTAACTCAGTACTTCAAAATGCTAGCAAATTGTACCAGGCTTACTGCAAGGAAAATCCTGCAGGCTCTGGGCTTCATGGCATCTTGCATTCTTTTAATCCCATGTGCAAAGTTGCATATGAGAAAACTTCAATGGTACCTAAAAAACCTATGGTCTCAACACAGCCACAGTTTGGAAACAATAATACCAATAATTCCATGTTTGCAAAAGGAATTCCTATGGTGGGCCCAAGCATGCCAAACAAACACAGGTCTCCCATTCTGCAAGCCTCAAGCAAATCAAGTCATCACAACAGGCGCCTCAGATTACGCCTGGGGGGCGCACATGACAGACAGGTGCATTCAGGGCAAATGGTCCCAAAAAGAAAAGCACCTTCACATCAATCAAAAAGAAATGCTAGCAGTGATAAATGCAATTACAGCTTTCAAGGACCTCCTGCATCCAGGACAGTTATTGATAAGAACAGACAACACCACAGTAATGTGGTACATAAACAAACAAGGAGGAACACATTCATACCACTTGTGCAGACTAGCCATGACACTTTGGAACTTGGCTCTGGAATGGCAAATCGAACTTCAAGCACAGTACTTGCCAGGTTTGGAAAACACGCTGGCAGACAATCTAAGCAGAAATATGACAGATCCACACGAATGGAAGTTGCATCCTCAATTGTTTACAAAAATAATCCAAGCGTGGTGGAGGCCAGACATAGATCTCTTCGCCTCCCACAGGAATCATCAATTGGAAAAGTTTTGTTCAAGGACCTTTCATCCAAAGGCCTGGAGAGTGGACGCCCTGTCATTCACTTGGACAGCATGGACAGTTTACGCTTTCCCACCTCTGCCTCTTCTGCCCAAGGTGCTCTTGAAAGCAAGAACAGACAGACCGAAGATGATATTGATTGCTCCAGACTGGCCGAGGCAACACTGGTATCCACTCTTGAGGAGCCTAACACATACTCCTCCCTGGCCCCTACCTCTAATGCCTCTTCTGCTGACTCAGCACAGCTACAAAACTCTTCACAGCCAGCTGAAAACACTCAATCTAGCTGCATGGAAAATTCCTTAACACCTCATCAGACACTACTCCCCAAAGAGGTGCAGGACATCATTTTGGAGGCCAGAAGGCCATCTACTAGAAAGGCTTACTCCGCAAAATGGAAACGGTTTTGCTCTTGGAATGAGAAAAAAGGCCAGGACCCTAGAAAACTGAATTTGCCTCCGGTACTACAGTATCTAGCTGAGTTGCTGAACAGTGGACTTTCATTTTCCTCCATAAAAATCCACACCTCAGCCATTTCTGCAGAATTCAACACGGATCCACCCTTATTCTCTCACCCTCTCTTAAGACAGTTCCTCAGAGGGGCTAAAAATATAAGACCACCAAGGAAGCAACCTGTGCCAGCCTGGGATCTTAATTACATTTTAGAAAAATTAACATTGGCTCCTTTTGAACCAGCTGCCTCAACAGATTTGCAATATCTGTCCTGGAAAACAGCTTTCCTTCTGGCCATTATTTCAGCTCATAGGGTTTCGGAACTACAAGCCCTCATGGCTGTGCAGTCCTTTCTCATCTTCCATCAGGACAGGGTTTCCCTTCGAACCAATCCATCATTTATGCCTAAAGTAGTATCCAGGGTAGCTTTAAATCAAGCTATTCACTTACCTACCTTTTACCCTAATCCTCAAAACAAAGGGGAAAGGCTGCTACACTCCTTAGACATCCATAGACAGCTACGTTACTATTTGGACAAAACAAAGCCTTTCAGAAAATCAGAACAACTTTTTGTGTCCTATGCTGTAGGAGCTCAAGGGAAGCCAGTTACCAAACAGACAATTTCAAAATGGATAGGCCACTGCATACGGTTTTGTTACTCCTATCATGGAAAATCTGTCCCTACAGGCATCAGATCCCACTCCACCAGGGCCACAGCTACCTCTACAGCCTTCCTTAGAGGAGTTCCTACCAAAGATATTTTGGAGGCAGCCACTTGGAGTTCTGTGCTTACCTTCACAAAACACTACCATCTGCCTTTATATTCCAAAACTAGAGCAGGCTTTGCCACTGCTGTGTTGCAGGGCATTCTGGCTCATCCCAGTTCCACCTAGTGCCTACCACCCTGTGCGTAGCTTTGGGATTCTACCCATCTGTGATTACTGCAGCTGTATGCACGATGAACATAGTACAGTTTTGTACCTACCATAAATGTAGATGTTCGAGTGCTAATACAGCTGCAGTACAGGTTTCCCTCCCTCCTTCCCCTCTTGGTAAAGGACTAGTGGCTAACACCTCCTCTTGCAACCTAATTTGGGGTTATCCTTCTATGATGTATTTGCTTGCAACTACTGTTTTTTGATTACATTGCATTGCTTGAATATATATTTATGTGTATATATATATATATATATATATATATATATATAATTTATGTATTGCCTTCCTTCTGGGGGCACCTGACATCTGGGGCAAGAAAGACTGAAGAATATGGCGTCGGCTGTGTCTTATATAGCCCTGTCGCACTGACGTCAGGGAGGAGAGCGACGACAACCAACGCTGGACCAAGACTTTGGAATTCGGCCGACCGAGGACCCGCTTGACGGCAGAGAACCCATCTGTGATTACTGCAGCTGTATTAGCACTCGAACATCTACATTTATGGTAGGTACAAAACTGTACTTTCCACCTAGTGCCTACCACCCTGTGCGTAGCTTTGGGATTCTACCCATCTGTAATTACTGCAGCTGTATGCACGATGCAGATCTCCATCTGACCATCTCCTCTACAAACAGTTAAGAAATACTACCAAGAAAGACACTCTTAGAGACAAAAAGGAATTTTATCTTCACCTTCAACAAACTACACAAAATACCCCTCAAAAATTTTGGTCAGGTATAAATAACCTTCTTAAACCAGGACATTCTACTACTCCTACCCCCTCAGGATTTAACACTAATACCTCTACTCTGATCCCAGATGCCTTTAATAACTACTTTACAGAAGCCATTCTAACACTAGCAAACTCACTACCAACACCTACTGCATCCTCACATGATACCTCGCCAGCCTCTACCAATGTCTTTCAAATCCAACCTGTATCTTCTTCTATCATATATAAGCTTCTCTTAAAACTAAAACCATGCACCCCATCAGCTGACCAACTCCTTCTGAATACTTACAAATTGCTGCAAAGCTATCTATCACCCAATATCTATTCTAATAAATAGAACCATCTCAGAAAGGAAAATCCCTTAGTTTGGAAGATATCTCATATAATTCCCCTTCATAAAGGGGGCCCTTCTTCTGAATTATCCAATTATCGTCCTATTGCCTTACTGTCCCCATTAGCTAAGATAATGGAAAGGTGTATACACAAACAATTTCTTAACTACCTTCTTCAAAACAACCTTCTAGCTGACTGTCAACATGGTTTCAGGCCCCATCACAGTACTACAACTGCCCTTCTGTCCTTTGCTGACTCCATAAATAAAAATCGAAACAGTAACCTTCTCTCATCTGCTCTATTTATAGATCTATCAAAAGCTTTTGATATGGTTAACCACAACATACTCCTTGATAAACTTAACAACCTCTCCTTAAGCTCTCATACTTTACAGTGGTTTAGAAGCTATCTGGAAAACAGGCAACAAGCAGTTCTATGGGAAAACAACCTTTCATCTTTACTCCCAGTAAATGTTGGTGTTCCACAAGGATCTATCCTTGGACCCCTTCTTTCTCAGTATTTATTAATGACCTATATTTGAACGTACCACAAGCAACCTGCATCCAATATGCAGATGACTCGACATTGATCTGCTCTGCCATAAATACTCCCTCTCTCCAGTCCATCACCCAAACAACCTTTCATAACGTTGAAAAATGGTTTATGCAGCATTGCCTCCTCCTTAATCCCAAAAAAACAAAGCTTCTTCTCTTTACTCCTACTAACAAATCTCCTACACCTCTCTTTACTATCACCTCAAATAATTCCACCTGCATTAACCCTGACAATACCACTCGGCTATTAGGGGTAACCATTGACAACCATCTTAACTTTGATGAACAAATAAATACTATTAAAGCTGTTAATAAAAAAATTGGGACACTCTATAGAATTAAACCTTTCCTTACCCCAGCGACTAGAAAACCATTGCTCAGACCCACCTGCTCTCCACCCTTTTTTATGCTTCGACTATTTATACCACACTATCTAAAAATAACATCAATAAACTCTCAACCTGTTATAACAGTATAGCTAGATTCATTAATGCAACTCCCCTTAGAACTCACCATTGTTATAACCTGAAACAACTAAATTGGCTAGAACTAAATAACCACCTACTTTACCAACAACTAC
The DNA here is from genome assembly GCF_019279795.1 of Protopterus annectens. Classification (NCBI taxonomy): domain Eukaryota; kingdom Metazoa; phylum Chordata; order Ceratodontiformes; family Protopteridae; genus Protopterus; species Protopterus annectens. Next base: position 996,196,730 of record NC_056748.1, on the reverse strand, counting down.
TTATAATTCATAAAACCCTTCACTTCCTGAAAATACTCCAAGCCTGGCTAGACTTATTTCTCCATATAAGAACCTAAACACACTTCGCTCTGCCAACAAGTTTCTAGTATCCATAACTAAATCACATAATAAAGCTGGTGATGCACTATTTTCAAATTGATAGGGAAACACTGGAATCTAATCCCTCAAGAAATAGCTACTCTTCAGTCCACCTCTCTGTTCAAAAGACAAATCAAAGCACACCTTACTTCTCAATGGCTATGTCCCTGTACCAATCCCGATTGAAAGTATGTCTCAATACACCTTATTATTTTTCCTTCCTGTCCCCTTACTGGCCCTACCTGAAGCTTGCTGGAGTTGAGAGTTGAACCCTAAGGGATGCCTATATTTCTTAATAACTTTAGTATGTAGTTCTTGTTTTTATTGTAAACTGACTTAATATTTTTTTATAAAATGTTATAGATATCCTCTCTTGTACCTTGTATAAATCTACTAAGATAATTGTTATAAATCACTGTAATTTTATCCATACTGGAGCTTTTCTCCCCGGGCCTCTACTGTAAACGGATATATGTCCAGCTAGACTAGCCCGGTCAACAAATGTAAAATAAAATAAAATAAATAAATAAATAAATGAACATAGTACAGTTTTGTACCTACCATAAATGTAGATGTTCGAGTGCTAATACAGCTGCAGTACAGGTTTCCCTCCCTCCTTCCCCTCTTGGTAAAGGCCTAGTGGCTAACACCTCCTCATACAACCTGATTGGGTTATCCTTCTATGGTGTATTTGCTTGCAACTACTGATTTTTGACTATATTGCATTGCATGATTATATATAATTTATGTATTGCCTTCCTTCTGGGGGCACCTGACATCTGGGGCAAGAAAGACTGAAGAAAATGGCGTCGGCTGTGTCTTGTATACCCCTGTCGCACTGACGTCAGGAAAGAAAGCGACAACAACCGACGCCGGATTTAGACTTTGGAATTCGGCCGACCGAGGACCCGCCTGATGGCAGAGAACCCATCTGTAATTACTGCAGCTGTATCAGCACTCGAACATCTACATTTATGGTAGGTACAAAACTGTACTTTTTATTCCAACTCTTGAAACCATTTGCTCTGTAGAAGATCTAGTTCTTCTTCATTGCCATTTATTTACTGAATGTGCTGTGTAGGCCTGATAGATCAGTACCAGCTGGCACATCAGGCTGCTTTTAATGTGCACAAGGATATGATTTCTGAGGACTGTGCAAGCATGAATCCCTGTTAGTAAGTTATACTGCTCTGCATACTAGATCAGTGGGATCCTTTTGTCGTGACATTCTGAGGTCATCTCCTTGACTGCTTTAGCAGTCATGTAACTTGGCAGTTTTCTCAAAACTCTCCAGAGCTTTCCCACTGCTCAGTAAGAATAGAGCTCCTTCTTTTCCCTCCACATATTTCAGTGGAATCCAGAGATTTAAATAAAAAATACTTTTGCTTTATGTTTTCGTTCTGTTTTGCCTTTCTGTAATAATTTCTCCTGTGGGAAGCAAATTCCCACTGATGACCAACACTCATAACTCTCCCACTCTAATCACAAGAAATCTGGACAAAGCCAAAAGTAATGAGGACAAAGACCCAAAATCAGTAATATATTTTAAATGTTGCTCTTATATACTTATAAAGTTGCTAGAATAACAGGTTTTATGATAGCATGCATTTTTTGAACGATGTAAAGTCTGAAATTAAAATACATATTATTATTTCTTGACTTCAATCTTCCGTAATTTGCTAGAAAAACACAACTTATGAAGAATAAAACAAAAATATAAAGTAAAAATCTGGGCATGTTGCAAAAATCTGGACAGTTGAGAGCTGTATCAACACTCCAGGCACCTCCTTTGCCTTGGATCAGAGCGCCATCTCTCCTGTACCCATTTCATCATGGTTGCATGGCATTGATGGAAAATAACTTTACAGAAATGTATGCTTTAAAAAACACTTGCTACAATGGTGAGCATGGAAGAGAAGAATGAGTTATCCAAGGCAGGGTGTCACTGGGAAGACAAATGTTGAAACACCGGCCTCCTCTGGCCTCCTCTGAGTTAGTTTTGTCATAACCTATATTTGGGGATTCTAGGTACATTCCTCTGCACTCTTCCCCCTTCCCCAGCCATCTAGTTCAGAACTACACGGGTTTTAAGACTCAAACTCAGGAACATTCCTCATAATACTCAGGAATATTCCTCATAATGAGTAATATTTGAGAGGTAAGGGGTAGCCTTTTGGGTCTGACAGTTTGTCATGACTCAGCAACCCTGTAAGAGTTACAGTCGATCTTTTCCTTAGAAAATATTAGCTGAGGTGTTAGAGCCATGTTTTTATTTTAATAAATTAGTTCTGAACCAGCTTTTGTAATGATTTATTTTGCCTTGCTGGTCATTGTATTGTTTTTTTTCCCCTTCTGCATTCCACAAAAGTGATTCTCTTTGAAATGTCCATCCTGTTTCATTCCAGGGTACCATTACTGGAACAGCTTCATTGTGTTGAGAGTCAGCACAAATGGTTATGGGATTTTTGGCCACCACTGTGTGATACCTCAGCTAGTGATACCTAGGGAAGTGTTTGCAATTCACTATAGTGCTGCTGCTGGCCTTCAAGCTAGTGGGCTGTCTTCTCCATCTTTTCCGATTCTAGTTTTGCCTCTCAGGCAATCAAGCCTGTCTTCTTCCCTTGCACATTATCACTGGCTTCAGTATATGCATTTGTACAGCCATTCTCCCCATGGCATTGGCCCCTTTTTCCAGGTAAAGTCATCCCCTTATCTTGAGTCACAAGGATTGCATGTGTTGTCTGCTTACAGCTTGGCTTTGTACCCCCCGCTTTTAAATTAAATGTTACTGTACCCCATGATGCCAAGCCTAGCATTAGTCTTCCCCTTGACATTGGGTATATCTTTAACTCTGGAGTTGTCAGTATTGAGCTTGAAAGCCTCTTGCCTTGTGATACCCAGCAGTTACAGTATAACTGGCATCCCTTCACTTCGCTACAGTATACTAGATAGTACATCGTACATCTCCTCCCTCTCTCAAATACAATATGCCTTGCACTACTTCCACAAACCTACTCACTCATCTGTAGTATACCTTGCAGTACTTCCCCCATACCCAATCACTCATCTGTTGTATGCCTTGCAGTACTTCCCCCATACCTACTCACTCATCTGTAGTATACCTTGCAGTACTTCCCCAATACCTCTCGCCAAGCTATAGCAGTATATTCCCTCGATTACTTCATCAAATATTGAATGCTTCAAAGAGTGAATATAGAAAGAGCAATATTTTTAGAGCAAATATAAAAAGATTTTACAACAACAAAAAAAAAAGCAATAACAATATTATTTGCAGGGTGGCAAGCCACCTGAACCCCCCAACCCCCCAGATAACTATATATACTAGTTCTGAGATTGCACAACACCAGGGAAGGACAAATTCCCAGACCCTGGTGTACCATGCCAAAAGGCTGAGGAACAAGAGAAAAAGAGCTTTCAGTTATCTGAACATTCACTCTTACATACTGCAACTCACCCCCATAGCACCTCACCACATTGGCCATTCCTTGAAGTCACTAACATTTTGTTCTGGTGCCCAGCCACAAGCACCCCATTGCTTCCTTGCAGCCTACTTGACATTGTTTCCTAAACACCAAAAATGTCCCGAGTTGAATCTCCTGCCCTTGTCACTGCATCCACAGAGGCTACTATGTGTGTGCATTCACTGTGCTCACTGGATGTCATAGTGCCTTCTTTATGGGCCAGCTCCAAATTCTTTTGCCTTTTTGACAGCCTTTCTTACCATAGTTGCATAGTGTTTGACGTTTAGGAGCTGATCATCTTCTTTCCCAAAGATGGGTTTATTTTATTCCCTTAGGAAATGCCCTTGTTTCCGATGTTCATGAGGAGGAGGTGGTCTGAAGCTCTCAGTCCTCCCCATTCAGTGACCATTAATTTGGGGAACTGATGAGTTTGTTTATTGGCATCTTTAGGTGGCCTGTAACATTTGAAACCAGAGTGGGGTGGTTTCCCACCCCTGGTTTCTGAGTACTGTTATTTAAACTTGAGTTTATTTAGGTGTTTTTTACAGAAAACTTTATTAACAGAAGTTTGCAAGTTACATGAAGTACACATATGTGCTCAGGCATAGGCAAATATTGATAAGTTGGTACCAGTCCCTCCCAGGGTGTACAGGGTCATCTGGCCATGTAGATGGTTTGTGGTGCCATCTGCTTTTTGATGGGGGTCTTCTCATCTTTGCTCCCCTGACATAGGGGAATGTGCCTCTCACACCCCTGCTTCTTCACTGGACCTTAGAATAGGGTGTCATATTTGAGTAATAGGTCTCATGTTAATGACCTTTCTAGTGATGTTTTATGCCTGCTTGCAACTGAAAATCTTGCTACAGATAAAAAAAATCTCAGTAGTCGGAAGATTAAGGCTACTTTTAAAATGTTTTCTTCCTCAGTTGTTTTTTTGGTGGACCTACATAAGAAATCTGCTGCTGGGTTTCCCCTTCTAGAATTGTAGGTTGAGATTGCACCCATTACACATGGTTCCAATCTGTGCTGGGGAGATTATTGCAATACCATTCAAGCCATGGCATGTGCTCCATGTTGGACTCATTGCCTCAGCATTTGATCATCACTTTCCAGCATTTTTGCCAGGTGGTAATATATTGATACATTAAGCCGGTTGACATCTAGTGTGATACATCAGCATTTAGGGGAGGGGCATGTTCTCTTAATTTCTGTACAAAGATGCCGTGTTTCTTTGGTAATGGGTTAATGGATGTTACACCATGGGTTTTCTCTATTTGAGCAGCCCACATTGTAGGTAGAGATGGATCAGTGGTGGATTATCGAAGCAAAGATTTTTTTCAGCCCTTATTAATGGTCATTGTTTGTTAAGGCATGCGCAGTACTTATTCCATTTGAGGGGTACCTTATGGCAAATGTCTTTGCATCCCTCACTGTTGCCAAGTGCAAGTTTTCACTTTTGTCTTCCATCTATAATGAAGTCAGGGTTGGATAGCTGTGGTCAGACAGACTTTGCTGTGCTTCTCCCCAGTTACTCTTAATTACACATGTTTTGACCAGAGTCAACATGATGTTGACCCATTTGATCCTTCTAGCAATGTTTTGGGTTAGTCAGCCCTGGGTTCTGACCCTACTTCAGAAAGTCCATCTCCAGTTTAAACTTTCCTACAGCTAAACACTCCTTACACATATTTCAGTTGCATATCCTACTTGCTTCCTTGAATGCACTTAGTCTAACAGAATTGCTCTTTCAGATCCCGTAATAGTCATAGCCCCTTCTTCTTTATGAGGAAGTACTCCATATGCTCAGAAATGCACAAAAACATTTTACTCTAATAGTTTTGGCAGCAAATGGGTACACTTCCTTTGCTGACTAATTGACAAGGGTTCTGCTGCAACATCGTGACCCAGCAGTCATTCGGGAGTAGTTAACGTCATTGCTGCATTTGAGTGTTGTTTCATCACTTGCCCATATCTAACTTCTATGATGGTATACGTGACTCTGGCCAGGCCTGCTTTTAGGATTGTAAAACTTTTCTAAGGGGCTTTTTTCTGTTTAGTCCTCCTCTGTGATTCCTAGTTCATCTGTAGAGCCTTAATTTTTTTGGATTTTGAATCTATCATTTCAGCTGAACTTACGTTTCTCTCTTGAAAGACATTTTGCCTGTTACTGATAATTGAGCCCTGTATATCTCTGAATTATAAGCCATATCTACTTAACAGTCTTGTTTAATTTCCCTCAATGATAGGGTGTTTCTTTATTTTAATCCTTTCTTTATTCTTAAATTGGCCTTTTTTTCCATATTCTGAACTAGTCTTTATAATTTCATGCCTTCTTTCCAGCTCAGTCTTATTCTGATGACTGCCTCCTGCATTCCCAGACAATGCCATTACTATATGAACAGTACAGGACCTCTGATTGAAGGCAAGCAACGTTTTTGTTTCCTTTGGATATTTTTTGTTCTTTCTTGTATGAGAAGCCCAGCAAATCTCTTGGATCTTTCCTGAAGTGGTCTCCACTGCAGTGGGGCAGTGGCAACCAATGTAGGCTGTTTAAAGAACGTGTTATTGCACAATATCTTTGAGTTATCTGCCTGGTTCACCTTGCACACCTTTCCAAAACATTATAACTTGGATGTTGTCTTCACTTCCTTTTCCACAGTTTTGATAAGCATATTGCATTAGACCCCACCCAGTAGGTAGGTCTGGAGCCGTGTTAGTGAATATGTCATAATAATGTGTCCTGTCACCAGGTTTGTGTTGAAATTGGGTACAGTTGTTATGCAAGGTAATCTGTGTAAGACAGCACTCTGGCAGCAGGTGTACTCCTGGGTTGCATCACTCAGTGTATGGAGTATTACTGTAAAGTTTGCTTTGAAATGTAATATGGGATATTATTCTGTGGTGCCCTTTTCCCTGGGATGCTGCTGAAAATGTTTAGTTTTCCCAGTTGGACATTTCTGTGCAACAAATTGAAATAAATATTTTGTATCAGATGCCTGAGAAGGGTGACCTGTACTCTTTAGAATCAGAATCTCCTGTTGCTTGTGTACCTGGATGATTGACTATTGGTGGCCTTCTTTTACAACTCCTTAATCTTTGATCTGTGCTAGTCCTGCCCTGGCTCCTACTTTTTAGCATATCCTTCTCGGAAAGAATTTATTAATTCCACATCATATCGGTGGTGCAGCGATAGCATTGTTGCCTCACAGCAAGAGGTTTTCTCATTCGATTCTCAGCTGGAATGCGGGGAGTGCCTTCTGTGTGGAGTCTGCATGTCCTCCCCCGCAGTTGGGTGGGCGTTCGAAAGACATGCGTAAATGGGCGTGCCTTCGTTGAAGGTTGAATGTCGAGCTGGCACCTCAGCGTTCGTGAAAATCTACTGCCAATCATTAGCGGACCGGAGTTCCACTGTGGCGACCCCTAACCGGAAAAAGCTGAAAGACAACAACAACATCATCCTCTTGTTAACGGTGGTCTTGAACTCCCTCTGGTGCTAGACTTTCTTACAGAATTACTGCCGGATGAGCTTACTCACAGTTAGTGTATGAAGTAAAACATGCATAAAGATTTTCACCCCTTTTGTCTGTCATGCTTGGGGCCTCAGCACGATATGTCCAAGTGTCCTGTAAAAAAAAAAACTGCGTGCAAAAAACTCAAACTTGGGCCAAAGTACTTGCCGCCCATATGGAGTCCTCTTCTTCAGCTTTCTGGGTGGTGTCACAATCCACTGCTACCCGAGGGCTTCCGCAGACTCCAGTGTTTGCTAGCATCATTCTGAAAAAGCAGAAAGACAAAAAGGCAGTGGACCCTGATATTTCCCAAAAAGCTCTGGCAACCACTATTAAGTCAACTGACAACCTTGGTGAGGTACCTTTGCAGTTGCCTGGCCTGGCAACTCCTAGACTTGAACCCTCTGGTGTAACCCCTCAGCAGACTAACATGGTTTCTGGCCTACCTACAAATGCAACCACTGTTCACATGTCTGTTGGGTCTGAGGCCACTCTGCTATAATGTTTAATAGGTCAAGATTTTATGAGGGACAGCAGTGAAGTACAAGGATAATCCTGTATGTTTCTCTTTATTTAGATTTGCAGAACATACCCGATTTTTCTTGTATTTTGCTCTCCCCTAGTATATGCTAATGGTACTTTAGCAGCTGGACTTTTTTCTTTTGACAAATGTTTGAATTCACTGGGTACACTGATTGGACTGTCCAATCAGCAGGCTTGTTTTTGAATAGCAATGAGCAGTCATTGTATAAAAAATCATAACACTACTACAGCACAATCTCCTGCTATAAAGTTGTGCAGTCTGGGGAATTGATTGGAGTGGTATTTCTAGACCTGACCAAGGAGTTTGACAGAGTGTCTCATAGCAGACTTGTTACAGAGATGAAGTGTGTGAGCCTGAAATCTCTGCTGTATCTCAGTATGTTAACTTTTTATCTGGGTGTAGTTTGAGTGTAAAATAAGTCCATATGCGGTCCTCAGCATCTTACTAAGGGGTCCTACAGGGTATTGTCCTCAGACTCTTTAAAAATGGGGTCATGCAGAATAATTTCTTCAAAACTCTGCTTCTCACTGTTTCAATTTCTCCCATCATTTGCAGTGCTGACATCAAGGCAGTTCTGAAAGCAGATAAACTTACCATGCATCTTTCTGAATAGATTGTAGAGGACATTAAAAGTGTTAAATGTTCTTTCCCTTCTTCAGTTTATTACTGGTTGGGGCAAAGGTGGCCAACAATAATCCTGAATGAAAAAAATACCATCATATTCAGTCATATTCAGAATTTCTCACTGGTGAACATTGTCTTGATTAGAACTTTGTCAGAATTAGACCTCTGGATGGTTGCATTGAAGTTGTGGACCACTACAAACATGTCACACCACACAGTTATGTCCAAGTGAATAGGATTGTTTGAAATGTGTCAGCCAAGAACTGTTGTAGGGTATCTGACTTAATTATGGACACAAGGACAGCTGTAGGGAAGTGGGCACTTCTAGCTCTGGAAGTTGCACTGCTCATCATTAATGCACACACTTGCCTTCAGATATTTCCAGACTTCAAAAAGACCTGAACAAGATTGCGATTCTCATTCAGCAGACTTTTAGGGAGGACAACCACTGTATTACACTTTTACACTTAAAGCAGTAAAGTGTCAGTAGAGCAGAGAGAAACCCTTTTTGCTTTACTCCGTAGTTTTTATGCCCCCTATATCCTGGGTCATTGCTTCTCCTTTCCCTGTACACTGTCCTTCAGAAATGTTGCAAAGATGCTTAAATCTTCCATAACATCAACTACCATCCAAGAGCATTCTCTGTGCTGCAGGATTCATGGTCCGGAACTCACTTTCCATTATTGTCATATCACTACCTCCTTTAGTTAAATTTACTAACAATGTTAATCATCACCTCCTGAAACAGACTAAATGTGTGTGTTTCATTATTGTAGCTTAACAGTTGAAGGTCTCAGTGGTGTAGTAAGTAATAGTATTGTGGCACAGCCTTTGGTTCTCTGGTTTGGTTCTTGGTTGGGGTTCCTTCTGTACAAGGTCTGCATGTTTTGCTTTTGTTCGTGTGGGTTGTCTATGCATAGTACAGTTTCTTCTCATATCCCAGAGACATGGGATAGGTGGATTGGTGTGTGTGTGTGTGTGTGTGTGTGTGTGTGTGTGTGTGTGTGTGTGTGTTACTGTCTGTGTGTGTATGGCTTGGCTGTCTACTTTCATTACATATTTACTTGTTTTGCAAAGACTATGAATGATGGTGACTGTTAATGGGGTCATTATAGGAGCAGGATGCCACTGGAGAGCAGTGGATGGACAGATATTTGTTACCGTTTACTGTTGATATCTATGATAGTTTAGCTTCCTTGTCATCTTTCAGAAGGTTCAGATTGTGCCATATGCTACTGTTCACTGTACGTTCTATTGGCTGTATGCAAGTGTGTTTTATATATTTTGTTTGCTGCATTTAGGTCATGACTGAAAAAGGACTCAGTCCAATCCAGCCACTTACCTGCACAGTAAAATAAAAATTAATAACTGTAATTAAATAGGTAGATTGAAGGAATTAACCTGAAAATATTAATTCAATTATAGTAGAAAAATGCATGAATGTGGATATTCTTGTGAATATGTGGTTTAAAGTGAGTCACCCTAATACTCTTACTTTTTTAACAAAATATCAAGTGTACTCATGTTTTACTGAAGAGTTTATAGTGAGGTGTCATCACTGTGTTTTTTCAGATTGTCCCACTTGCTACGGAGCTAATTCAGAGTAGTCCAAGATATCAGCGAGCTGAGGTAAGATCATTTTAACTCACCTTTTTCTTTTCTTGTCTTCTAGATAACACTTTCATATTTACTTACCTGACTGACCTCTGAGTTAGCTCTTTTACCTCATTTTTATTTACCTTAAGATGAACTGTAATTTTTTGAGGTGACCAACCTCTCGTCTACTACTACTTTTTATATTCTGCTTTATCTGCCTGCATTTACAATGTATTATTTTCCTTTGTAAATGTTATCTCTTCTTTACTCTTCATGATCTGTACTATGCTTACTTCTTTGATTTGTCTTGTGTAATGTCCTAAGATATGCCTGAATTTTGGACATTGAATTGTTTACTGTACTTGCTTCACTAGCAAATGCAAATAAATGTATTGGAAAGTCCGAGGTTAATTTAAAACAAAAAGTAGATTGTACATCCATACCCTTGATGGCTTTGAATGATATATACATTATGTTGGTGTCTAAAAGTGAGTGATTGATCATGAGACTGTCATAGTCAGCATGTTTGTTGGTTTGTGTCTTTCGGCTTTTCCCGGTTAGGGGTCGCCACAGCAGAACTCCGGTCTGCTAATGATTGGCAGTAGAGTTTTACGTGCTGGCTTGCCAGGCCTAACGCACAACCTTCAATGAAGGAACGCCCGTTCACGCATTTCGCCACACAGAAGACGCTCTAACTGAGAATTGAACGGGCAACGTCTAACTGTGAGGCGACAACGCTACCGCAGCACCACCTAAGCATGAACCACTAGGTGGCAGTAGCACTGGGTGAAAGTCATTCCATTTGTTTGCTGGTGCCATAGAAAGCCATCAGTGGCAACCATCACATTATACAGGAAGCAGTGCTGCGTTTCCCTTCTTCATTTATTTTACCCAAGTAGATCTTTATGGTGAAACCTTGAGTTTAATTCCTGATGTGTTTCACTGCAAGCATTTGGGTGGCATGCCATGAGAGGGAGCATTTGTAGCCACACCTTAGGTGACCACCATTGCATGCCATGCAGATGCTACTAGAAAGATGGGGTATGGTAGATGTGCAGACCCCCCCCTGGAAAAATTTAGTATTCTGGTCAGAGCTGCTCATTTTAACACTGCTGCAACGTGGGAATGATGTTTGTTGGTTTCACATGTGGAGCCACAATATATGACAGCAAAGCTTCACAGATTATTTTGGAACAGCTGATTAAGGTAATTCTGTGATGAGGACTGTCTGTCTGTTCCATCCTTACTAATAATATTGTTGTTGACTAAAATGGACGATATGAAGGGGTGGTATCTCTAGTCCTGCTTTGGTTACTTTATGCCATTGATCTGCTTATAATAGCCAGTTCATGAACTTTGACTCTGATTTGCAACATTTTCTTGCAGACTACATTTCTCCTCGTGGTAGTAAAATGTTTCCCCTAATAGTTTATTTTATTTTATTACATTTTTGTCCATATCTTCTGTAACCTTGGTGTTCTGGACCCTTTCATTCTCCTTCTTCTTATCTATTCTAAATATGTATAAATAATGCTTTTATTTATTTATTTGCTTCACCATTATAGTTCTGTATATGCATGTATAATATGGGCTACATTTTCTGAATTGATTAACCATGTTACGGACTGGCACTTTTAGTAGTAGAGTGCATCATGCACCTAATTTGAATGATGGTTTGGTTACTTTTGGCACTGAGTATGGAAATTCACTTTTGAACACGGTTGTGCAGCCGTGGAGTTAGTATATACAAGTAAAGGGAATATAGGGGTGGTGTACCTGACATATGTTATTAGTATTATTTTTAGGAGCATTAACAGTAGTGAATGGTAAATGTTCGGCCTGTGCAGTATTTATGCATGCTGTCTCATTATTTCTAAGATCGTTATCTTACAAGGTACTGTTGTGTGGTATTTTTTTCCACTGTGTATGCCAAGGTTTAGAGTGGGAGCATCTCAGTCTGTAGTGTTTTATTCAGCTGTAAGTGTGTACAGTCTGTGGATGTTCCTTGTTATGTAAGTAGTGGTAAATGTTAAAATGCATCATACGGTGAAGGGACCACTGATGGATTGTAAGGCATTGTCAATATGCTCTGAAATAAGTAGTGTTGTGTATGTTGCTGTTTGATTAGATTGGATGAAACTAAATCATCTCTGTCAGCAGTATTAGCATCGCCATATCATTCACCTTTACAGCTGTCTGACTTCTCAGTCACTATTCAACACTGCCTCCACTTGTGCATTGCGAGCCCCCTTGTGCTGTAAACTGCAGATTACTTATTATGAACATAATTAAACTCCTGTCTTAACTGCTTGTGTACACTTCTTCACCAAGGTGTTAAAACGCAAATATCTGACCATCTTGCAGAACTGAAACATCAGTTATCGATAGTGTAAGCTATCAAATATAACATCTTTAACTATTGTTTGTAACCTCCCTTCTAAATCTGAGCATCCAGTTGACTGTTTGGTAACACTTGTGTCATTGATACTTCTCATTGAAGCAAAATCACCTTGACAAGATGGATGTTAAATCTGTTTTTGTCCTTTCTTTAGTTAACCTTGAAGAGCAACTTATTGCTGAAACCAGTGATTCCGTACCTGATTCTTACAATACGATCTGTGAGAGGTACAGATATCTTATCACCAAGGAGGAAAACCTCTCTTAAAACAAATGTATGTGAGCACCACACAGTACTGTCCGCACATCTGTATATGTACCCATCAACTAACATATGCTGAAGTTGTCAGAAATCACTTCCAAAGCCTCCTAGATCTAGAAGGTTCAAGTCTCTGCATAAAAGCACTATCACCACCCTCTTACATTGCAAAGATTCACCAACCTGTGTTTCCTAAGCCTTCCACTACCACAGGCTGAGATAACAGAAATAAAAATGTCCTGATTAAGCAGTAGCCAGTTATTAGGACTATCAGGCACACAAGCAGTATGCTCACAAGGTTGGATAACGACAGGGTAGTAGTAATTTCTGCAGTGTCAGAATCCATGATGCCACAAGAGCTGTTTAGTCCATCATGCCGGGTAAATACGAATATTTCTTAATGGTTGTCCATTGGAATGAATGACTTGTGACAAGCAACCTTGAGGGGCAGGTGGAGAGAGATGCTGGATTTCATCATGTATGTGTTGGATGCAGGCAAGTGGAAATCCTACTTTCATTTAGAACGATACCCAAGTACAAATGCAAGATGATTAGTGGGGGTCCAGTATGTATCAAGTTGGAAGGAGATGGAAGATAGGCCAACCTAATTCACTAGAGATGGCCTGCACCTTTTTCTAGCTGTAGTAGTGTCTTTGCACAAAGGGATCCACAGATCCCAGGAATTATAAGTCTATCAACTTAACCAATGTAATTTGTTAGGCAGTGGAACATATTGTATCTGATTTCTTAAACTATGATGTGAAAAGTCTCATATAAGTGTACTTGCACAGTTTGGTTTGTGAAGGGCAGATTATGTCTACTCAACTTGGTATACTTTTTTGAGAAAGTTACAGAGGCAGTAGATAGTGGCTACTCATTCCATACAGCATATCTGAATCTGGCCAAGGCCTTTGACACTACTTCAGGCTAGAATCATGAACAAGCTAAAAGAATTACAGGTAAACCCTTGTATATTGAGATGGATTGCAAACTGGCTGAAGGGTAGAATTCACAGGATTAAGGTGGCAGGTGCCACTTCAAAATGTAAGAAAGGAACAAGTTGAGTACCACAGACTCTTTACTGGTGCCCTTATTTTTAGGATTTACTTTTCTAACCTCCACACCACTAAGCCTGATCTGTGGCTAACCAAATTCTCTGACTGCGAGCTGGGTGTTTCCATCAGTTCCCCACTGATATAGAAGTGATTCAGCAAGAAGTAGTCTTTATGGATCAACAGAGTACAGAGAAAAGACTCAAGTATAAAAAAGTGCAGCATTGTCACATTTGGGAAACTCCTCTGATATCCAACTTCAAGTTTAGGCAGCACTTATTCTGTACGGATACATTCATCAGGATTTCTCTGCACCTGGGTTGACAGGTTCCTTCACCTCTGGCCACCACAGTGCAACAGTAATTAGGAAGTCATTCTATCTAGCAAAACTGATTTCCAGCGGTATCTCATTGAGGTCAAAGGATGTTACTGTCCCTCTGTACTGTACTCTATTTTGACCAGTTATTGAGTATAGAGACTCTTTTGTCATGTACCGTACCTAGCAAGACATATCATGCAGCTGGAAAGACCCCAAAAGGTTCTTGATGAAAAAGGGTATTAACTGAAAACCTTTAGCTACCAAGACAGACTAGAAGCTCTGTACCTGAGCTCCGTCTCTTATAGACACCTGTGTGGAGCTCAATGCTTGGCATTCATGCCATCAAAAACCCCACCCTTATGGACCTCATATATAGTTCAGAATGAATGTCTATGGAAACACCTGAACCAAGGATTTTAAAACTCCTTCAACTTGTAACTAAAATGCATTGGAGGGATAGAGTCATTACCCAATGGATGCCTCAGTTCATAAGTTCATAGGTTCATACTAGGCTGTCTGCCCTAGGGCATTTATAAGCCTAGCCAGAGTGTGTTTGGCTTTCGCCACCCATTTTAAATTAATTTTGCTATGCCCTTTTTCGAGGTTAGTATACTGTGCCTCTGTCTAACAGTGACACAGAAGTGATACCCGGGGTAAACCTACAATCCCCCATCCACTCATCAAGATTCCTCTTGAAGAGAGTCAATGAGGGACTCTGCCTAACCTGGACTGGGATTTTATTCCAGAGTGAAGGGAGCCTCTGGGTTATGAATCTGTCCCTCCAGCATGTCCTATTTATTTCAGTGCTGAGGTTCAAGTCTCTCGAGCGTAGCTCGATGGGATTTGGATATTCTGAGGTGCAGCATGTCCATTAATTCGGGTTGGACATGGCTTTATCGTCAGGCACAGATCGCCTCTGAGCAGGCGGCATGCCACTGAGTAGAGCTGGAGTTTCTTTAACCGGGCAGCATATGGCATCTGTTTGAGCCCTTTGATCCTCTTGGTGAGGTACTTTTGGGGTCTTTCCAGTTGCTGCAGGTGTCTGGTAAGGTACATCCCAAAAGGGGCATTGTACTCAATTATGGGCCTGATGAGGGATGAGTAAAGAGGCACAATGACCTCCCCTGATCTAGATGTGAATCCCTTCATGATTAGGTGGGCTATATAAAATGTTTTTCTAACCACTTTGGCCACGTGGTTGTCAAATGAGAGATTGCTATCAACTTGGGTCCCCTGGTTCCTAATTACTTCTTCTGTACTTAATGGATTACCACCTATGTGGTAATTTGTCGGCACTTTGTTTTTGCCAAAGGGGATGACTATACACTTTTTGGCGTTTAGCTTGAGGCCATGGCTCTGGCACCAGTTGTCTGTTTCTATGAGGCCCCTTTGGAGGATGCTTGTGTCGGCTGGAGAGTCGATTATAGCGACCAGTTTGCAGTCATCTGCAAACTTGGTCAGTCACAGTCCTTTCGTGTTGGCCTGTACCTCCGAGAAATATATACCGAACAGGAGAGGTCCCAGGACTGAGCCTTGTGGGATGCCACTTGTAACTGGTTTGGAGTCTGACATGGCTCCAGCAATTCTAACCATGTGGGTTCTGTCCTTGAGCCAGTTTGCAACCCATCTAGTGACATAGGGGTTTATATTTAAGCTGGTGAGCTTATCTATAATGCCCGAGTGGGGTATTGTATTGAAGGCTTTTGCGAGGTCCAGGTAGGCTGTGTGGACCACCTTCCCCTCGTCAATGGCCTTGGTGACTGTTTCAAAGAAATCAACCAGGTTTAAGAGGCAGGATCTGCCCTTAACGAAGCCGAACTGGGTAGGATCCAGTGGCTGTAGGTCCCCAATATCTTTTTTTATGAGATCCATGATGATCCTTTCCATAGCTTTGCAGACCAAGCTAGTCAGGCTTATGGGGCGATAGTTTCCAGGATCCGTTGAGGCACCACCTTTGTGGAGAGGGACCACTGTTGCTGTACACCACTCTTTGGGTACATATCCTGTGGTAAGGCTGAGATTGAACAGTAGTTTTATGTTTGGGTTTAGTTCTTCTTGGAGTTCATGTAAGACGCAGCCCGGGACACCGTCTGGTCCCATTGATGCTGTGTTATTTGCTTTGGAGAGGGCGGCTCTTCCCTGAGCATCTGAGATGTCAGGGGGGCAGCACTCTGATGGGATAGATATTTGCCCTTTTGGTGGGGAGGGGGGGGGGGAAGTTTGCGCTGAACCTGTCAGCTAGGATGTTGAAAATGTCTGTGGGTTCGGTGTATTTTTTGTCATTTTGGACTAATTCTGAGCATATCTGGGAATTCCCACCCAGGTTCCTAACATAACTAAAGAAAGCCTTGTGATTAACCTTAGTGTCCTGTGCAGTTTTTCTCTCGAAGCTGGCCTTAGACGATTTTATGAGTGCCCATAGTTTTTTGCTAACACTGATCAGAGATGCCTTCTCTTTTTGGGATTTTGCTCTATCATGTAGTAGCTTCCTCCTTCTATTGTATAGTTTGTTTATGGCTGGGGTCCACCAGACAGGACGTCTGCCTTTGGAGGATTGGGTCTTGGTTTTATTTGGGATTGCATGATCCATGCATTCCTGAAGGTGTTCATAGAATGCGTTTGTAAAGGATTCTGTGGTCTGGGCCGTATTTTCCACAGGCCCGGGGGCTTTGAAGGATTCCACCTCGGTTTTGAGGAGTGTGAAATTTGCTTTAGAGAAGTTTTTAACTGTGGTTTTCTGGGCAGGGGGTGGGGTCGGGATGTGAATATCCAGTGAGATTAGTTTATGGTCTGATCTTACCAGTGAGGGATACACTTCTGGTCTGGAGCATAGAGTCCCCATGTTGGTGATGATCAGGTCCAGTATGTTTTCCCCTCTTGTGTTAGTGGTAACAAGTTGTTCCATAGCATTTGAGTTTATAAATTCTAGGAACCTTTGAGCTAGGGTGTTGGAGCTAGAGTAATGCTCCCAGTCTATGTTTGGGTAGTTGAAGTCGCCCAATATAATGGTGTTTGGAGAGACCTTCATATTTTCCAGTGTTCTCAGGAAGGCCAAGTGGGGTTCCTGGGTTTGGGAGGGTGGTCTGTAGCAGGCTATAAACTGGAAGGCAGTTTTACCCACTGTTAGTTGCACATGGATAGTTTCTGATGCTTTGTGCTGTGCCACCAACCTGGAGGTGTGGGTATCTTTGACGAATATTGATACTCCCCCTCCTTTTCTGGTTCAGTCCAAGTTTTGGGGCCGAAAAGCATGGTATGAGGTATAACCTGGTAGTGCTGGGGTGCTCTCGGGAGCCTTGAACCAGGTTTCTGTTACTGCACAGATATCGATGTTCTCCATGCTAAGGAGAGTTTCGAGTGCATGCATCTTGAGGTTTAGACTTCTGGCGTTGAGTAGCATTACTCTTAGTTTCTTATCCCTTGTGATACCTATGGAGGTGGGTTTGTCTTTTGAGCCTTGCCTAAAAAAGGCACTATGGGGGTAGCAAGAGCCTTTGCCAATATCCGAAAGCCCAGGAGTGACAGGTGCAAGCCGTCCCTAGCGAAGCATCGTGGCCTGTCGAGCATGTCATTCCAGGCTGACAAGCATTGGATCCCCTTTGAATGACACCAATACTTAAGCCAATTGTTGAAATTGATCATCTTGTCTTCGTATTGTGGCATCATTCTTGGTGAGGGTAAGATGCTACTCAAGGTCAGGGTCATACCGGCCTGGGCCACATGCTCAGAGAGCTCCTCTATGTCTCGTTTCATGTAGTCCAGGGAGGTACGTCTCAGGTCATTCACACCAGCATGGACAATGACTGAGTCATATTTGTACTTGCCTTTGAGTGACCTGAGTGCTTGTGTTATGTGGCGGATCCTAGCGCCCAACAGGCAGCTCACTGTGACCTTCTCTTTGTTTAGCCTGGTGAGCGGGACGTCAGTGTGCCTGACGATAGAGTCACCTATTACAAGTGTATCAGGTGTGTTGTTTAGCCTTAAGGACTGTGACTGTTCGGCACACTGGCTTTGTGAGCTATGTGTTGCACATGTTTTGTTTTGGGGTAGCGGTTGCTTGGGTGTCTGCTTTGGAGGTCTCTGCTGCTTAGGCAGATTTTTATTTAGAGCCTCCGAGTATGTTTTTGTGTGTTTATGTGTTTGGTTTGCTGTCGTGGTAGGTCTATGTGAGACTGGAAATGTAGTGAGTGTGGTTTCCTTCTCCTCCTGACAGGTTTTGCCAGTACTGAGTTGAGAGAGCTTAGCCTCCAGTTTGGCTATATGGTTGCATCTCTCACATGTGTTGGAATTTGTTGGGAGGAGGAGAGGGTTGTCTGTGTAAATGAGACAGTTGTAACATTGCCTCAAGATTCCCAGATTCACCAGCTGGACCGGAGAGGAGATTGACAACTGACCTTTGGACATGCTAGAATAGTATTGGGAATTCCTTTATAATTGAAAACAAAAGGGCCAATGGGAAACAAGGTACTCAAGGGGAGTTTGTGAGGTTGTAGTGCTTTTAATTTTTTAGTGCTGACTTATATAATTGCTTTAGTGAGCAAGTGCCAGGTAACTTAAATGCAATGTGTTACAGGTAACTTAAATGCAAAAATGACAAACAGTAACTTTCTTTCAAGTGAAACAAGGAAATAAGTACAGTAAGCAATGCAGATGTCACTAGGGATCCACAGAAGCGCTGAAAAGCCGCGTTTTAGGTGGAATTAACGTTTCCGGGAAATAACAAGCATACAAACAAAGCTAGATTCAGCAAGCCTGGATCTAGTCTATGCTACAGCAAACAAGGTGTACCAATTCCAGTAAGAAACAGTTCAAATATGCAGGCACTATAAGCCTTTAACCAGAAATTCCCAGCTCAGAAGGGCAGAGTCCAGCCTCTCCTCCCACAAGAGTGCAGACCACGAACCTTCTTAATGTGAAATAACTGGCCTGAAGCCCAAGTGCTTAAACCAGAACTAATACACTTTTAGAATAACAGACACTGAGTCCTCAATCGGCAGTTCCCAACTTAGAAGGATGTAAGCTACCTGTCCTGCCACCACAGTGCAGGCCACAATCCTTCCTAATGTAAAATAACTGGTCTGAGCCCAAGTGCTTAATCCAAAAGACTTTGAATGATAGCTACACTTTAATCAAGTTACTACCAATCAGTAATAAATACAATTGAATACTTTAAAGAATGCCCGGATTAGTGCTCAGGTTATGCAAACAAAACTAGATTCAGCAGGCCTGGATCTAGTCTATGCTACAGCAAACAAGGTGTACCAATTTAGTAAGAAGCAGTACAGATATTTAGGCACTATAAACCTTTAACCAGAAATTCCCAGCTCAGAATGGCAGAGTCCAGCCTGTCCTCCCACAAGAGTGCAGACCACAAACCCTCTTAATGTAAAATAACTGGCCTGAAGCCCAAGTGCTTAAACCAGAATTAATACACTTTTAGAATAACAAACACTGAGCCCTCAATCAGCAGTTCCCAACTTAGAAGGATGTAAGCTACCTGTCCTGCCACCACAGTGCAGGCCACAAACCTTCCTAATGTAAAACAACTGGTCTGAGCCCAAGTGCTTAATCCAAAAGACTTTGAATGATAGCTACACTTTAATCAAGTTACTACCAAGCAGTAATAAATACAATTGAATACTTTAAAGAATGCCTGGATTAGTGCTCAAGTTATACAAACAAAACTAGATTCAGCAGGCCTGGATCTAGTCTATGCTACAGCAAACAAGGTGTACCAATTTAGTAAGAAGCAGTACAAATATGCAGGCACTATAAACCTTTAACCAGAAATTCCCAGCTCAGAATGGCAGAGTCCAGCCTGTCCTCCCACAAGAGTGCAGACCACAAACCCTCTTAATGTAAAATAACTGGCCTGAAGCCCAAGTGCTTAAACCAGAATTAATACACTTTTAGAATAACAAACACTTAGCCCTCAATCAGCAGTTCCCAACTTAGAAGGATGTAAGCTACCTGTCCTGCCACTACAGTGCAGAGCACAAACCTTCCTAATGTAAAACAACTGGTCTGAAGCCCAAGTGCTTAAACTAAAAGGCTTAGAGTGAGTTACACCAAGCAGTAATAAATAGAATTGAGTACTTTTAAGATGACGCAAAAGCAAAATAAAGTAGGAAGAAACACAAATACAGTAAAAGCAGATACATTTTTTTTTTTTTTTTGAGTGAGCAAATGAGATTGGTCCAGGAGGAGTATCCAAGTGCAAATTTACAAGAGGGGCGGGCAGTTTCAAAGCCACCAAGATTAACACCAAGACAGAAACAGGGAGGGTGGGTGGGGACCTACTGAAAAAATAGTAAACTTCTAGCTAGATATTGCTCAATGCAACACAAACAAATTACTTTAAAAAGTGCAGCTAAAAGTTACTTAGCTACACTTATGCGTTCAAATGATATCATGCAGGTCTTAACTGGCCAAAGCTCACAGTTTAAACAGAAGATAATTCACTGTACCACTTGTATAAGACAGAAACTGAATAACAATGAAGGAAACTACTACCTCCACCTATCACTGGCCATGCAGGTTTTTAACAAGCCTTAACTGATAATTCCACATGCACTACTGAAAAAACAGTCAACTTCTAGCTAGATATTGCTCAATGCAACACAAACAAATTACTTTAAAAAGTGCAGATAAAAGTTACTTAGCTACACTTATGCATTCAATTGATATCATGCAGTTCTGAAACAAATCATGGTACCCTTGCTTCCCTCAAGACTAACCTAGAAGATTGAATGGGTATCCACAAGTTCATTCCCGGCCTGGCAAGTTTTGCCCTTCTGGAAGTGGGGGTACATCTTAAGGGTGGTATTTTGCAAGGCACACATCTTCCGACATGTTTGCCTTGCGATTCTTTATACTCTTTAATATAAAATTTGTTGCTGGAGCATGTTAGTGTATAAATCTCATTATTAGATGAACATAACAATGCTGTAGTCACAAAGTTAACATAATTAATATAATTAAACCTAGATGCAGTTTGACTACATACAAAATGGTTATTTCAAAGGTAAGTACCCCATCAGTCAGGCTGTTGTTTGGTAGAGCTAGAAAAATAACACTGCATACAAAATTCAGCTAGGCTGCTGACTATTGAAATCAGTGATGTCAAGCATGGGGAATCTAATCTTTTAGTTTCCTTAAACTTAAACTGAACCCATGTAGCAAACAGTATGTGATAATCTGAACACCTTTAATGAGATATTCTTGAGTATTTTTATTTCTTGTTTAAACAGTCATGATTTTTCAGAATATGTAATTTGTTGTTATGGTACTTTCAAGACCTAAAAACACATGCATACTTTTTTTTCAATTGTTTTTGAAACTTTCAGGAAGTGGTTGCTGTGTGGTGAATTTGCAGCCCAGCAAATGCAATCTGATTTGCTTATTGCTGATGTTACTGTGACCTAGTGAAAACCTCAGCTGTTAATTACTGATGTGTGTGCAGCATCTTTGGACATAAACTTGAACAGTGCCATTTCAAAGGACTCACAGTGCAATCTGAATATGAACAAACTCATTTTGTCATGTACTGTAACGACCTAAGAATAAATTGGGCACTTAAATGGTTGCCAACTTTTGAACCATTTAAAATACTTGATTTTTTTTCAGAAGTTTTTTAGACCATTAAGAGTGAATCAAATTAGTTGCACTATTTACTAAATTTATATTGTATGAATTTGTGCACAGTACAAGAGAATGCAGATATTTTCATGGTATAATTAAAGTGATGGTTTCTTATTGGGCTTGGTCGGTGTAGTTATATTTGTAACAGTACCAGTTTTATTGTTATAAAATCAAGTTTACTTTTTTTTTTAAATTTGGGGAGACGTGATGATATGTTCAAGGCCTGGTGCTCATCATAATTTACAGAGGCTTAAGTTATTTGGTTTAATGTTTACTGATTAAGAACATGGTCATGCAACTTTTTGTTTAAATGCAAGGATGTTTCATTTGTAGGGGGTTGGAAGGCTCCCCTGAACTAAATAATATAGTGTGTCTTCTCCAGTACAAACAATAACAACCAGTTTAGTTGAAAACCCCACAAGAATTACGCCAGACTGAGGCCCCTAATGTGCCCTGTATCTCTTTTTCACCCTCCTTCGTCCTCCCATTTTCTGAAGTCTGTTATGCACTCCTAAATGGAATAAACATTTCTTTTAGAAAAGGATAGCACATTACATAATATAGTCATTATTGTTTTAGGTTTTTTTATTTTATTTGTTATCCAGTTAAGTGAAATGATCCTTTGTGAACCTATTTCAGTCCATGACCCAGGTCAAAAGGACAAGTTATATATACGAACTCCGAGATCACCATACCTTGGAGGAAGTGGAATATTCTGAGAAATGGCAATCATGGACTTAGTATGCAAGCCCCTTTCCACATCTCTTCACTATCCATATTAAAGGACTCGCTAAAGCGGGCCCTGACATTTCAAATGGTTACCACATAAACCACTTGGATGTATTTTTATGCTAGTTCAATGGAGAGGTATTCAGTAGATTTTTAGCAATATATTGCATCTCAGTGTAATGCGGATTGATGATTTAGTATATACTCTAATCAAATGATGGGCGCAGATGTGGAGCTGCAGAGTGCTTTCAGACTATCATATCTTCAGAGTAAAGAGCACGTGGCTAGATAAGAGTAAGCTGCTTTTAACAGTGGTAAAGTTTAAAAGTTATAATTTGTATTGGTAGATAATTGGTGGAGCATTTGTTGTAGTACAAAATATATTCAGTCCACCCTGAGAGGACCTTGCAAAATGCTTGAATAGAAATATGTTGGTTATTTTCTTTACAGAATCTTGAATACTGCATTATGGTAATAGGAGTTCCAAATGTTGGCAAGTCATCTCTTATTAATGCCATGCGGAGATTGCACCTGAAGAAAGGTATTTTTAAACCATATATTTTGCTCCAACATTCCAAGCTTTTTATAGAGTTCAACAGTTGCCTTCATGACTTGCATAGTATTGTTAAATCTTGCAGGACTCTATTACTTTTGTTATCATACAGATTGCTGTTATGACTAGTCACAGGTATTATTACAGCTGGAATTACAAGCTGTACAGAGGAAGGACTTTTGATTATCATCATGTGCTTAATACCCTCTTTCAAGTGTCCTAAAACTAACGCTTAGTTATAAATAACTCTGCAGAACAAAACATCTTAGCTTAGGTTTAGAAGCTTTCTAGTCCTGAAAAACCTGTTGATCACAACCTACACAATAATTAAGCATTTTAGTAGCACAGGTCTTGTTAATATTTATATTCTCTATTTTTTGCTGTTTGGTGAAGCTGGATAGCATTTCAGATTTGTTTTAATCTGCATACTGTTGTATTGGTTGTATTGGTTTGTATTCACTTTACTCTGATCTTGTGCTTTCTTGTAGTAACTATTTTTGTGGCTTTATTTATTGTGACAAAGAAAAGAAAATAATATGAATCTTTGATAACCTGAATTGGCTTATAAGAAGTGTTAAACATCTGACCAGGTGCGTATCGACAGTTTACAAGGAACTGACACATTTCTGCCTCACCATGTTTAAACCTATTTATTCTGTGTTGTAAAAGAACTGGCAAACACATGCAGAAGTCATCATTTTTATAGGCTGATGTAAGTACCATGAAGATACTGAGGAACTCTTTTGAAGACGACTCTGATCAGGGTAAAGGATGCAGTCTCATGATCTCATGATATGAGTTTGCTGCAAGATGCATCCCCAATAAATCAGAATCAGATTTATTGCCAAGTATTCATGCATACAAGGAATTTGACTCTGGTTTCAGTGACTCTCTAAGTATGAGTTACATAAGCAACATACATACAACTATTAAGAACAAGACAGACGACATACATGCAACTATTAAGAACAAGACAAAAAAAAGGAAGTATACATATATATACACATACAAGGTGCAAAGTGCAACTCAGTGCAAGAAATTCTGAAATAAACTTTGAAAGAAACAAGTATTAACAATATGTAAACAATACTGCAGAATCTTTGGAGGCTTGGGAAAAAGAATACTCCAATCTAATAAGCTGAGTTAACCATTTATGAACTTGATTGCATGTAGAAAACTGTTCTATCTGCTAGTTTTGGTGCGTATTAATCTATAACGCCTGGCTCAGGTACCTACACACTGAAGGACTGTAAAGTGCAATATACAAACTGTGCAATAATTCAGTCTATTCATAGAGATATGCTGCTATTGTTTCAATCTTACTTTGACAATATTACCTTCATATTGTTCCTTGTCTTTCTTGTCTGGGATGAGTGTGGGTCACTGTTGTCCTACTTGACTTACAAATTGCTACATATTAAAATTCTGCTGTGATATTTTATTCATTTTTCTCTGTCTGTATGTGCAGTTGTCTCCTGCATTGAGAATGAAGCATTGTAATTTTGTTCAGCTGCACTGCTGTGTAGTTCTGAATGCCAATAACATTTTTTTTTACTTTGACTTGACTTTGATGGTAATAGTTCAAAAAGATGATGGCCTGGACGTGAAGCATCAGTGATGATTTTCCCTGCCCTTTTCATGACTCTGGAGTAGTACAGGTCCTGTAAGGAGGGCAAACTAGCACCAGTGATATTTTTGGCAGACTTTGACTATTCGATGTAACCTATTTTCATCATGATTAGACATAGATCCAAACCACACTGTTATGGATGAGCTGAGAACAGACGCAATGACTGCTGTATAGAACTGAATTAACAGCTCCTGTGGGAGGTTGAACTTCCTCAGCTGTCGCAGAAAGTTTATTCACTGTTGTGCCTTTTTTATGATGGACCCTACATTGGTCTCCCACTTCGAGTCCCAGGAGATTGTGGATCCCAAAAACTTGAAGGATTCCACAACTGACACAGCAGTATTAAATATAAAGAGGGGAGATAATGTTGTAGTACCACTCCTAAAGTCCACGGTCAGATCCACAGTAGTGTTCAGGCCCAGATTATTCTGACTACACCAAAGGGCCAGCTGCTCAGCCTCCCATCTGTATGCAGACTCATCATCATTCCTAATGAGCCCGATGATAGTTGTATCATCTACATGTTTAATAAGTTTGACAGAGAGGTCCTTAGAGCTGCAGTTATTAGTGTAGAGGGAGAATAGCAGTGGGGAGAACACACATCCCTGGGGAGGCACCTGTATTGATCGTGCACTAGCTAGATGTAAATTTCCCCAGTTTCACCTGCTGTTTCCTGTTGGTTAGAAAATTGAGAGGTGGAAACAGGAACAGAAAGCTGAGAGAGTTTCAAGTGAAGAAGTTCCGGAATTATTGTATTAAATGCAGAGCTGAAGTCCACAAACAGAATCCTTGCATATGTCCCTGGGTTGGCAAAGATGTTGCAAGATATAGTGCAGGCCCGTATTAATCCACTGACCGATTCTCTCGATGAGCAAACTGAAGAGGGTCCAATGAGGGAGCTGTAATGTCCTTCAAGTGAGCTAAAACTAGCCTGTCAAAAGTCTTCATGACTAACGATGTCAAAGCAACAGACCTGCAGCCATTCAGTCTTGTTATAGTGGATTTTTTAGGCACTGGAATGATTGTGGCTTGTTTGAAACATAAGGGAACTTCACACAACTCTAATGATTTATTAAAAATCCAAGTAAAAACAGGAGCCAATTGATCAACAAAGGTTTTTAAATAGGAGGTGTAACCTCATCTGGACCAGCTGGTTTCTTAATTTGCTCTCTTTTAAAAAAACGATGCATATCCTTCTCAGAGATAATTAATGCAGGCTGAATGTGAGAATGTGTGGAAGAGAGCGTCAGCTGATGAGTAGTAACCCCGTCAGTGCATGCCTCAGGCTTGTCAAACCTGCAGTAAAAAACATTCAAGTCATCAGCCAGCTGGTAATTAGCTGCAGTGTAGGGGGGTTGGTTTCCTGTAGTTTGTAATGTTTTGCAGACCCCTCCACACTGATGGAGGATTATTGGCTATAAATTGTTTTTTCAGCTTTTCAGAATAGCTGTTTTTAACCACTTTAATTTCTTTTGTCAATGTGTTCCTTGCCTGTCTAAAAAGTGTTCTATCCCCACTTCTATAGGCATCTTCCTTGGCTTGACGAAGTTGCTTAAATTTAGCAGTAAACCAGGGTTTGCTGCTGTTAAATTTTAACCAGGTCTTAGTGGAGACACACTTATCTTCACAGAAGCTGAAAAGATGTTACTGTGTCTGCCAGTTCATGCAGGTTAGCAGCAGAATCTTCAAAGACACTCCAATCTGTGCAATCAAAGCAGGCTTGCAGCTTCAGCTTTGCCTCAATAGTCCACCTTCTCGTTGTATTGATCACAAGTTTAACAGATTTTAATTTGCTCTTATATATAGGAAGCAAATGAATCAGACAGTGGTCAGAAAAGCCCAAAGCTGCATGGCGAACAGCATGATAAGCATGTTATAACACTTTATAACAATGATCCAGTGTGTTCCCATTTCTGGTTGGACACTTCATATGCTGTGTAAATTTAGGAAGTTCATAGCTGTGATTTGCCTTATTAAAATCCCACAGAATAATCAGAATGGAGTTTGGATAATTCTGCTCCAAGCACATTATCTGTTCAGACAGTTTTTGTAGTGCCACCCTCACACAGGCTTGAGGTTGAATGTAAACACTAACCAGAATAAATGAAGAGAACAAATAACATGAATGAATATTGATGTCTGAGAATATATGTTTAAAGAAATAAAATAAGTATACCTTCTGATGCAGCTGTTTACCATCCGTACAGTTAACAAGAATGGAGTTATTGTCAGAAAAAGGTTTAGTTTTTGTACAAACTCTCTGTGTAGAACAGACCTTTGTTAACATTCAGCATAGTTATAAATCTTACATTACAAAAGTAAACAGTTCTTGATTTGACTGTTTCTTAAATGCTGAAGAGATTTACTGTTTTTTTTTTTCCTCACAAATAAGTGGGCAGCTGCTAAGTGGGTCGGAAGCAAGGTTTAAGAGTTGCCCATTTGCCTCATAGTCCATTTATTTTGCACCATTTTCATTTCATTTTTTTTGTTGTCAATTCCTTCCATAAGTACATTGGTAATATGAATAAATGCAGATGACATATGTCATTAAAAAGCATGCATTCTGTGTGCCATTTCTGCATAGGCATACAGCTTGATGGTCAACTCATTCAAACTACGCATTCTTTGAAGAGGATATAGATTGCACTATGCTGTTCTCAAGCTGCAACTTTGAAAAATGCATTTAAGGAGATACTACTCACCAGCTGTCTTCTTCCGTAGGCAGGTGTAAACCTGCATCTGGAGATTCACTGAAAGGCAGCAGTGTGTAGGGAAATGCACACATCTAAACAAAGGAGAAGGAAAAATACCACAGGTCAAAAAGACATGCTCCAAAGGTAAGCATTCTAAAGATCATGAAACAAAAATATTTCATGAAAATGTAGAAACTCTCCTAGTGTTCTCATCACAAGCTGCAATAATGTTGCTGCTTCAAACTTGGCTTCTCTCATGCTTTCATTTAATATGGATGACCCACCATTGAATCTTAGGGTGGTTACAGATTGACCAGGTGCAGCTTCTTTTCTGTGTTTGCCACCTTTGTTTGAAGTCTACACCAATTCCAGACCTGGCATCAGGTACCCCACCATTACATGCCATGTCAACTTTTCAGAAGACTGTAGCAGCCATACCAAAAGCTTAACCACCACTGGTCTTTATTCTTGATCTGCCAATGGAAGAGGAAGTTGCTAATGTGGAATGGTCACTTATCCTTGGGCCATTACTGATAGCTTTTGTCTGCCCACTGGTTAAGGACATCATTAGGGATTTGGGGCACAAATGCTGGTTTGAAGCTTTCATTCTTTCATTGTCTGGCCTTCCTTTAGTGGGCCTGAAACTCAAAAAAAAAAAAAAAAAAAACTGTTGCCCCTTCCATATTTTACCACACCATGTCATGCTGAGCTTTGCTGGAGGCACTGGGACAAATATAGGCAGTGTCCAGTGTGTGACAGAATTATGTATACCTGCCACTGTAGCAGTTACAGTTCAGGAAGAGGATAAAGACTGAAAATGACAGTGGCTTCCTCACTGCTATGGTTCGTTGCCCTCTTCTATTTTGTCTTCCCAAAAGATGCACATGAAAAGTGCAATAAACTCTTTCTGTCTGATATTTCCTTCCAAGGGGAAGAAAAGAGAAAGACCGTTATTGTTTTGACACATTAACTGATTGTGACTGAGAGTCATGTGGTGTTGTATGCACATCATCTTAGTCTCTGGAATCTGCCTCAGATGACCCATCTGTCTCATTGCAGCCACTGAGAACTAACCTGAAGACGAGCTGCATTTGGCCAGAAAGCTCCTCCAGAGGTTTGTGGTTGGGGGGAGGGTTGAAAGGCTGGCACTCCTATTAATCCCATGCACCCTAGTGTGTTTTAAAGATGAAGTGGGGGGTTAAGGGGGGGCAATAGCTCCTCCTTTAAATGGAAGTAACAAATGAGATTAGAAATGACTCATAATAGACTGGCATAAAAGTTATACAGCCAGCAACAGCATTGTGCAGCTAAATCTAAAGGGAATTGACGTGTATGTGTATAAATTAAAACAATATTAAGTGATGCAGTGTTCTGTAAGCGTACTTCAGTGCACATACAGCATCTCAACTGTGTTAGCTTACAGGGTTTGAGGAAGTACTATGCAAGGAATTATACTGCTGCTGTTAACTACACCCTCTTTTGCTGCTTGTTGCCTCCTGAACCATTCAGCAGCACCTGTCAAATAAATGAGCAGCTATCATATTGTACTGCTAACTTAGTTTTTTTGTTAAATTATACTACTGACATATTTTTTAAATATGTACCGTGCATCACTCAGTGTGCCCACTGTTTAGTTATTCCCGGGCCCATATACCAAGTTGTAAAACTGTTGATGTTCATCGTGCATACAGCTGCAGTCATAACAGATGGGTTATCCTGCCGTCAGGCGGGTCCTCGGTTGGCCGAATTCCAAAGTCTAGGTCCAGCGTCGGATGTCGTCGCTTCTTCCCTGACGTCAGTGCGGCAGGGGTATAAAAGAACCAGCCGATGCCATTTTCTTCAGTCTTTCTTGCCACGCGGTGCCCGAAGCAGAAGCAGTTCGCAAGTGCCGGTCGGCCAGCTCCTGAGATTACGAATATTTTTCAACCGAAGTCTTCTTGAAAGCTAAGTACCCCGTTGGGGAAACTTTTCTTGCCTCAGACCGATGTCAGACAAAGTTAATAATTGCATTTCATGTGGGAAGCGAATACCGCATAAGGATTTCCATTCCCTCTGCATTCCTTGCTTAGGCCCAGACCATGACGTCTCAGCCTGTCGTTTTTGTGCTACTTTCAACAAACGCACTATTAAGTGTCGGGCGGAGTTCGCCCAACACTATTTTGGCAAAAAGTTTAATTACATTATGTTGTCGGATACTCCGACTCCAGTTTTGAGTAAAAGACGCAAAGATAAGGACCGACATACGAGGTCCGCGACTTCTACACACCACGCTAAAGCCGACTACAGGTGCTCCGGTTCTCAGCGAGGTGCCTACGCAGCCCCTGACTACCAATGACACTTCCTTAGCGGTGTCTTCTGTGTCCGAGGTTGCAGGCTCCTCGGCCCACACCCCGATTACAGATACCGACGCCACTCTTGGTGGGGAAACTCAGAGTTTAGACAGGCCTGCCACCTCTCAAGGTGTCTTCAGGCCTTCTTCTTCTTTTTCCATTAAGGCTTTCACTAAATCTAAAGCAGCCATGCATACTAAAAGACAAGCTCCACAGGGCCCCTCTCAAGGCCCCATGCCTAAAAAACAGATGCTCAAAATGGCTGAGGATTTGATTACTCTTATCAGGGGTTCTCAACCCCCCTCGGACAAAAGGCCCAGAGTGGAGGAAGAATACCCTTCCTCGGACCAGGCCTCCATTACTTCAGAACATTCTGAAGACTAGGAACATTCATGCTCCCCTTTTGAAGATTCTGATGCAGAGGAGTCCATCCCCCCCCCCCCCCCCGAGGACTATTCTTTTGGGGAAACCTTGCATACCTTGAGGGAACACTTCCACTGGGAAGGCCAAGATTACTCAGACTCCAAGCAAAGGCTCAGGGATTTCCTCTTGCTCCCTCAGCACAGGCCTCTGGCTATCCCTCCTGTCTTAGACATACTAGATGATGTGTAATCAGAGGCCAGCCTTAACCCAGATTCTTTACCTCCAGCTCTAGTCAAGCCTGACAGGTATTACCGGGTTCCTGATTCACACCAATTCCTATACAAAAGCCATGCGGCTGACCCAGAAACTATTTCACAGGGTCCCAAGGGAATTAAGGCCTCCACTGCCAAAAATCCATTACCTTCAGAGAGAGATTCCAGAGCTTTAGAAAGGTGGGGGAAAAAGGTATACACCTCGGCCACTTTAACCATGAGGGCATTAAACTGTCAGTTCCATATGTTAAAGTATCAACAGTTTTTGTTATCTCAGTTGAAAAGCAAAATGTCACAACCTGAACAACCAGACTTGAAGGAGTTGCAGGATTTGTTGCATAGTGCAGAACAAGTGGGTAAACATACCTTGCAATGTTGTTTTGATGTTTTAGAGGCCTCATGTAGAGCTGCTGTTACAGGATCAGTCATACGTATACATGCTTGGCTCAAAGAGCAAACCTTACCAGATCATGTCAAAGCTAAATTACTAGATGCACCTCTTCAAAAAGATGTATTGTTTGGTGTTAAAGCTGAGGAGGTATTAAAGAAAATGGAGGAAAAGGCAAAATCAATGCAAACAGTGAAAGATTTCCTACAGGTACAACCTCCACGTTTCAGTAGAAATTGGCCTTCAAAAAATTGGTCCTTTCCAGCCACGGACAGACCTCAAAGAGGTAGATACAGGCCGAGGGTAGAAGGCAATCTCAAGGATCATTTAGAGGCAGACAATGGCAAGCACCTACACCAAGAGGTGGTGAGGATAGATCACAGCCATTCAGAAAGCAGAACCAATGACGTTCCCCTTTGCATGCCAAGCAAAGCTCTAATGGCAGCACCTTTAGGTGGAAAACTGGCATTATTTTCGAAAAATTGGCATATTGTCACAAAAGACAAATGGATCCTGGACATTATAGACAGAGGCTACAGATTCCACTTTCACACCCTTCCAAAAATGAGAGGCATGCCAAACCTGCCACAAAATCAAAGGGCAGAGGCACAAAAACATATTTCAGCTCTCATGGACATGAAAGCTATTCAAGAGGTACCTGCACAAGAACAGGGTCAAGGTTTTTATTCCAGACTATTCCTGGTACCAAGGAAGGACAAAGATTTGAGACCTATTTTGGACCTATCCATCCTAAACACATATTTACTCGTACCAAAATTCAAGATGCTCACATTACAGCAGCTTCTTCCCATGCTGGGCAAGGAGTCTTGGCTGGTAACATTGGACCTCAAGGAGGCATACCTGCATGTCCCTATCAGACAAGATTGCAGAAGATACCTCAGATTTCTTGCAGGTTCAACCCATTATCAATTCTCTGCATTGCCCTTTGGCTTATCTACTGCGCCCAGAGTGTTCACGAAATGCCTGGCATCAGTAATTGCCTTCTGCAAACTTCAAGGGATACAAATATACCCATATTTGGATGACTGCCTGATCCAAGCGTACAGCAAACACATACTTCTGAAACACCTGGTGTTTGTAATAAAGTTGTTGAACTCTCTGGGATACACAGTCAGCAAAAAGAAATCAAGACTAATACCCTCTCAAACAATAATTTTCCTCGGTGCCAGCTTGAATACAAACACCCAGATGGCTTACCTCACGCCAGAGAAGCAAGGGCAACTAACTCAATACTTCAGAAAACTGGCAACCTTCACCAGGCTGACTGCAAGGAAAATCCTGCAGGCTTTGGGATTCATGGCATCTTGCATCCTGCTAATCCCATGTGCAAAGCTGCATATGAGGAAACTTCAATGGTACCTAAAAAACTTATGGTCTCAACACAGCCACAGTTTGGAAACAATTATACCACTGATTCCATGCCTCCAAAAGGAATTTCTGTGGTGGGCTCAAGCATGCCAAAGAAACATAGGTCTCCCATTCTGCTTGCCTCAAGCAAATCAAATCATCACAACAGACGCCTCGGACTACTCCTGGGGGGCGCACATGACAGATCAGTGCATTCAGGGCAAATGGTCCCAAAAAGAAAAGCACCTACACATCAATCAAAAGGAAATGCTAGCAGTAATAATGCTATTATGGCTTTCAAAGACCTACTGCATCCAGGCCAGCTATTGATAAGGACAGACAACACCACAGTGATGTGGTACATAAACAAACAGGGAGGAACCCATTCATATCCCCTGTGCAGGCTAGCCATGTCTCTTTGGAACATGGCTGTGGAATTACAAATCCAACTTCAAGCACAATTCCTGCCAGACAAGGAAAACACGCTGGCAGACAACCTAAGCAGAAATATGACAGATCCACACGAATGGAAGTTGCATCCTCAAGTTTTTACAAAGATAATTCAAGCATGGGGAAGGCCAGACATAGATCTCTTTGCTACCCACAGAAATTACCAATTGACAAAATTCTGCTCAAGGACCTATCATCCACAGGCCTGGAAAGTGGACGCACTCTCTTTCAGTTGGACAACAATGACAGTTTATGCCTTTCCACCTCTTCCTCTGCTGCCCAAAGGTCTATTAAAAGCCAGAGCAGACAGACCAAAGATGATTCTTATTGCTCCAGACTGGCCAAGACAACACTGGTACCCACTCCAGAGGAGCCTGACGCATTCCCCACCATGGATCCTGCCTCTAATGCCTCTTCTGTTGACTCAGCACAACTTCAAAACTCTTCACAGTCAGCTGAAAACAGTCAATCTAGCTGCATGGAGGATTCCTTAAATTCACAACAGACCCTACTCTCCAAGGAGGTGCAGGATGTCATTTTGGAGGCCAGAAGGCCTTCTACTAGAAAAGCCTACTCCGCAAAATGGAAACGGTTTTGTGCCTGGAATCAGAAAAAGGGTCAGAATCCTGGCATACTGAATTTGCCTCAGATATTACAGTACCTAGCTGAGATGCTAAGCAGTGGACTTTCATTCTCCTCCATCAAAATCCATGCCTCAGCCATTTCTGCTCAGTACAACACTGATCCTCCTTTATTCTCTCACCCTCTCTTAAGACAGTTCCTCAGAGGGGCTAAGAATATAAAACCCCCAAGGAAGCAACCAGTACCTGCTTGGGACCTCAATTTCATTCTAGAAAAACTGACCCTGCCTCCATTTGAGCCAGCTGCTTCAACAGAACTGCAATATTTGTCATGGAAAACAGCCTTCCTTCTGACTATCACCTCAGCACGCAGGGTTTCGGAACTACAAGCCCTCATGGCTGTGCAGCCTTTCATCATTTTCCATCAGGACAGAGTTTCCTTACGAACCAACCCTTCCTTTATACCAAAGGTAGTATCCAGGGTAGCCTTGAATCAGGCTATCCACTTACCTACCTTCTACCCTAATCCTCAAAACAAAGGGGAGAGACTACTACATTCCTTGTACATTTACAGACAGCTGCGTTATTATTTGGACAGAACAAAGCCTTTCAGAAAATCAGAGCAACTCTTTGTGTCCTATGCTACAGGAACTCAAGGGAAGTCTATTTCCAAACAGACAATTTCAAAATGGATAGCCCACTGCATACATTTTTGTTACTCTTTTCATGGTAAAACTGTACCTGCAGGCATCAGATCTCACTCCACAAGGGCCACAGCTACCTCTGCAGCTTTCCTCAGGGGGGTTCCTACTAAAGATATTTTGGAAGCAGCCACTTGGAGTTCTGTACATACCTTCTCCAAGCACTATCACCTACCATTATACTCCAAATCTAGAGCAGGTTTTGCCACTGCAGTCTTGCAGGGCATCCTTGCTCCTCCTAGTTCCACTTAGTGCCAACCACCCCTTTTTTAGCTTTGGGATTCTACCCATCTGTTATGACTGCAGCTGTATGCACGATGAACATAGTACAGTTTTGCACCTACCAATGTAGATGTTCGAGTGCTAATACAGCTGCAGTCCAGGTTTCCCTCCCTCCTTCCCCTCTTGGGACAGGCCTAATGGCTAACACCTCCTCATACAACCTGATTGGGGTATTCTTTTATGGTGTATTTGCTTGCAACTACTGTTTTTTGATTATATTGCATTGCATTATTACATAAATTTATGTTTTGCCTTCCTTCTGGGGGCACCTGACATCTGGGGCAAGAAAAACTGAAGAAAATGGCGTTGGTTGGTTCTTTTATACCCCTGCCGCACTGACGTCAGGGAAGAAGAGACGACATCCGACGCCGGACCTAGACTTTGGAATTCAGCCGACCGAGGACCCGCCTGACGGCAGGATAACCCATCTCTTATGACTGCAGCTGTATTAGCACTCGAACATCTACATTTGTGGTAGGTACAAAACTGTACTTTTAGTAGTCTGGCAGGACTTGAATTCAGTTAATTTATGCTGTTCATCATTCATTAATGACTGTTTTGGGTTGATGTATTCTATTTGCAAGTAGGCTTACTTCACCGCTTTGCCTAATACAGTATCAGACTTGCTAGATCTTCATCCAGTCCCTTAGACTGTCTTTCCTTACTGCTACAATGTTATCCTCCTGTCCTCTATTAATACTCTATATTCTTAAAGAGTCAGTGAGTAATCTTGCCAGTGAAGGACTTATTTCCATAGAAGGTTTGCATCGAATAAGATCTGGGTGTACTGGAGCTCATTAAACCGTTCCTTAGTCTCAAAGAACTCTTCCCTTTAGCAAATCATAATCCGTCTTGCCTGTTTACCATGAACTGACTTGTTTCCTGCTGCTGTTCTGTACGAACGACTGCAAAATAGTCACAAAGCAGTTTGATACTTTCTCATTTCTTTGATTTTCCTCTCCTTTTTACTTTGAAAATTGCAGCGCTTTCCTGCTTACTGTTTTCTCTCATATTTAAAGATGTAGAAGTCAGTTACATAAGTAATTGTTTTAATCTACTGTTAGCATTCTTCAGCTGTAGTTTTCTTAGTTACTTTTTGCCTTTTTAGTTATAAACTTTACTCATTTTTAAATCTCAAATCAGAAGTTTTGTTTTCATTCTTCCTTCTACTGTTTGCCATCTTTTTTATGTTTGTTTTAACTTCATCTGTAAACTGAATTTGATAATTCTTTTTTAATTATTTTCTCTTTTCCAAAAGAATGTTTGTGTTGCCTGCTTAGTACTTTAGTTTCACAGTTCCTTCATCAGTGCCAGATTTTCTCAATTTTGTAGGTATTTCAGAACTACATGATGCAAACACACATATCATCTGTTCCCTATAGTCCTATATCTGCAGTGCAGAATTTTTTCCCATGGTGCTTCCATAATATCTCAAACTAAACACTAATATGAATACATTTGCTAATGACTCTGTGACCTTTCTGTATTATGTTCCATCAGAAGTTCCTAGCACGTTACATTTTTCTTCTGTTTGTAAGTTATTTTACTTTTTAACACATTCAGATTCCCTGTAGTAGCCATTACTTCTCTCTTCCTCTTATCTTAGACTCTGGAACTGTCCAGTTCACATCTAGGATATTTAAGCTTAATTTTAAGATTATTTTTTTGTTTGTGTTTTCAGTAAACTTTTACATTTCTCCATTACCATTTGGAATAAGAGGACATGACGATGAAAGGGCTGTATACGGCATTATCTACTGATCCAACTGAGTCTGACCACTTGTGTGTTCCTCTATAGCTGTGTCTGGGGCACCTGACATGCAGTAATTGCACTTGTATAAATGTACCTGGGTAACGTTTACTATCCATGCTGAGTCCCACAGAATCAGCATCAGTGTACTGTAGTCATTTGATGCTGAAGACACCCTAAGCCTGCCCCAACCAAGAACTAAGTACGGGACATTCAGTCCTTGTCATCCTGGCTGTGTTGTTTCTTGAACTTGCCTTTGTGCTAGAGTCTGAAGATTTGCACATTATTTGTCTATCCTGACTAGCAGATGTTTTCGAATACATTTAAGTAAACTATCTCCTGCAGGAAGATCTCCTATCCCCCACACAACATGGCTTCCTTCCCTCCCATAATATCAACACTGCACTTTTCACCTTTATAGATACTGTCATTAAAGCTAGAGATGAAGGCAAACTAGTCAGTCTTCATTTCTAGACCTGTCTAAAGCCTTCAACACAGTTTGTCACAGAAAACTTCTACTTCAGACATTCTCACTAGGTCTATCTCAGCCCGCCCTTCTGTGGTTCAAAAGCTACAACACCTTCCACACATCCACACAACAGGCCTCCCTAACACAATATGCAGATGAAGCCACACTCATGTGCACATCAGACAATCCAGCACACCTCCAAAAAATTACTTTTTAACTCACAACTTGTGCTGAACCCCCACCAAAAAAAGTCAAATACTTTCCCCAAATTCCTCTTTCATGAAAATAAAATCAAAATTTAAAAATCCTGTCTCTTAATAACAGAACAATTGAAGTAATTTCTCATAGCAAATTATTAGGGATGATGGAGGATGATTATCTTAAATTCAACCTGCGTATACAAAATTGCATAAAAATTCTCACCAAAAACTAGGGATGCTTTACAGAGCCAAAAACTTTCTCACCAATACAACTAAAATCTACACTTGTCACTCTTGCTTCCTCCCCTCACTACTTTATGGTGCTCCCATCCTTACAACCTCTAGGCATCACTTGAACAGTGCAATAATAAAATGGCTAAATCTGTAGCAATTTCAGAACCAACCACTGTGCAGCACTAAAAAAACTAAATTAGTTAGAACTACCCCTTCAACTAACATATATACAGCTTCTTACCACCTATAAAATTATCCAGCATCCATCTGCTTGTCCAGTACTAAATACCATCCTACACAGCTATGTTCCTGCTTGGTCATTACGATTTGATGACCAAAAACAACTCTATGTCCATAAACCTATCAAGTATGTTGGGCCTGATCTGTACTAATGCCTTGTTGCCAAGGCTTGGAACTCCTTACTTGTATCCACTGGATCAGTACTCTCCCTGCAGTCTTTTAAAACCATTCTGATAGACTTCTTACCCATAATCTGGCTGTATTCTTGCTCAGTCCTAGTGTGATGCCCTTGCACTGGCCCAATAATCAAGGAACCTCAATCCTCACCACTAACACCAGTGAGGGACGTACACATTGGGAGGATGACGAGTACGCACACAGTAAAGCACAATTTCCCTTAAGATAGCACAGAGATCACAGTCAGTCTGGGGCTGGTTTCTCCCTCTTTCTCCAGATCCCCAGTAACACTCCCCACTGGCACAGCTATAGGGTTAAGATCTCAGCCGAGCAGTTAAGCCAAAACTTCCAGCACCCTCTCTGTCCAACCAGTGCTTTGTGTCACTGCCAAGTAGCTCACACACACACACACACACACACACACACACACACACACACACACACACACACACACACACACACACACACACACTGAGATTTGATTTGTATACAAACACACAGACACTTCTGGGGAAGGCTGGCACAGGTTTACTAGCTATGCCCCCTTTTGTCCAGATTAAAAGGTAGTTATCACTGCCACCAACCAGCTCTTTATCAGCTACTGTTACTATTATCCAAATGGTAGGCATGACCAAGACTTTCAAGGCTATTTGAGTGGCTTATACAGTGTCACCAAATACATATGCAAGTAACCTAAGAGCAAGTACTCTGAGAGCTTAAATATCTCTAAACAAACTAGCCACAATTAAAAGGTTTAAATATATTTAATAATAAATAATAAAAGAACAGGACAATACTCAGTAACTCAGCACAATGACTACAGAGTTCAGAATCACAGGAAATATTTTAAAACAACATTGCATGATAGTCTCAAATATAGAAAACTTATAAACTAATCTTCACTATAGTCCTATCTATATCTAAAAGAAATCACTTTTCCGTAGTTACTTACTTACTGTTAGCAATGCAAGTACTGATGAGAGGATGTTTCCAGGTTCAAAGACAAATACAAAATGCCCAGTCTCTGAGAAAGTTCTCAAATTAATATCAAAACATTACTGCTGGGTCAGCTGGATGACATCACCCTTTGTCACCTACCTTCAGTTCCCAGGCTAACAGAAACCAACATCTCTGCGTCAAGAATACTTATCTCTCAGATGTGCAGCTGCTAGGAAGTCACAGAGCAATAAAACACTTTACATTTGAAACCTAGTTATTATTTCTATTTCAAGACAGTAGAAAAACTTCTAGCTCTAGGCATTGTGTCTGCTTGCTGCACTGAAACTACTTTTTATAGCACATCGTAAAGCACTTGGATTTCAACTTATTTTCTTTAAGTTTTGCAAGTTAACTCTGTATGTTCCAGCTTTTACCATTAAAATATACATTTGCACAGATATGTAGTTTATACACATTTCTGTTCTCTTCCAGCAGGGTACACTGTGATCACACTGCTGAAGCTCAGTACATAACATACAGTTCTCTTATATTTGCAAGACAAGCATATGAACCATATTACTAGTCATAAATGACATATGATTATCTACAAAATTCCAATCAGCTGGGCTGGCAGTGTCACATTTCTATATAAATCAATTTCATATTTTCAAGTGACATATAATTATTTACAAAATTCCACATAGCTGGACTGCCAATGTCACACCCAGGATAAACTATATCCCTAAATATGAACAAATACCTAGCCATACCTTAAAACTCATTACTCCCCCTTCTTTACTTACTTCCTAACATCAATCAGTTTCTCATCCTCAACTCTCTGTCTAAATTTGCCATAGCCGTTTTTTTTCTCTAATTTCATATTGCAGTTCCTGTTTGTATTGTACTAACATGCCTTTAATTTCTCCAAACTGAATAAAATTTCTGAAAATATTAAATTTGTCATATAATTGTCATATAAGTTTATCTATTTTTAACCAATGTAGTCACATTGTCTAATTTGGTATAATTATTTAAACTGTGGATGTTTTTTGTATTATTTTGGAAGATTGTGAAGGTTGTAAAGTTATTATTCTTAGAGCACTTCTCCCTGGGCAACCACTGAAAATGGGCACCTTCCCAGTTAGAGTTTCCTGATAGTCGAATGTCAATAAATACATTATAAACAGTTTAGGCTGCAGTTGAAAATTTTCTTTAACCCCATTTTTGGTATTACTTAGAAGCTTGTGCATGTAATTTATCAGAGCAAGGAATATTCTGTTTTAAATTTGGTGAAGAATCTGATTATACTGTTGCAGTGGCTTATTACTGAGCTCCATTTGTAGATGGTCTGTAGGTAGCATTAGTTAACTGTAGTTGACTTGCATAACAGTCTTTGCTGCCATCAAGTGGTGTGTTACTGAATTGCTACAGTTTGTAACTTGTAGATGTTGAGTGATATCATTTTTTAATTATTGGCACAGTGTATCTACATAATCACATGAGCATTCCCATAATTATGTAATTTTAACAGATATTACAGTGCATGTACTTAGGCACATTTACCATAGCATTCACACTCTAGTTTTGCTTATTACAAGGTTATTGAAGTTTCAGTTTTTGGCTTATGTACTATATTTGTTTAGCAGATTAATACTGTATAATAGTAATATACTTCTTGAATGACATATTACTATATTTGGGGGGTTAGAAGACATCAGATAGGACACAAAGATGATGAGCTTAATATAGTATGGTGGAAACAAGATGGTGAAAGATGGATTAAGTAATATGGTAACTATAGTTAAACTATAGGTAACCTAATGCTACCTACAAAACGCAAATTAAAGGTCATGCTGCTAAATGCTAGGAGTCTAAACATGAAACTGCACTCCTTGCAAGCATTCTTAACACTGGAAGATGCTGACATTTGTGCAGTCACAGAAACCTGGTTCAAAGCTGTGGAGAGCACCCCAGCCATGCCAGGTTATTCATCGTAGCATACATTCAGACCCCAAACTGTAGGCAGCAAAGCAAAAGGAGGTGGAGTTTCAATATATATTAAAGACATACAAACCTCCAGGCTGGTCATATAGTATGACATACAGGAGACAGTCCAGGTGCAGTTAACCGTAGACAAGACTCCTTTTCAAATCCTAGCTAGCTCGGTCCCCCTACTTTGACACAAGATGCCCACTCCACCTGTCTGGACCTCTTCATATCTATCAAGATTCAACCCTTTACCCTAATCCTGGACAACTTTAACTATCCAACCTTAGATTGGAAGAACTACCCATGACAAAACCTAAATGCCCAGAGATTCCTTGATTTTTGTCAATGCACATGCCTTGGACCAGCTGGTTGA
Source organism: Protopterus annectens (assembly GCF_019279795.1). Taxonomy (NCBI): domain Eukaryota; kingdom Metazoa; phylum Chordata; order Ceratodontiformes; family Protopteridae; genus Protopterus; species Protopterus annectens. The sequence continues at coordinate 996,156,497 of NC_056748.1, read as the reverse complement.
CACCCACACAAGTGGTGATATTATCTTGGACTTGGTGTTAACCAACATGAGTAATCACTTTGGCATCCTTATAGTGTCATCCTCCCTTGTAAGATCCAACCACAGAGCAGTCACTTTTGAAGTCACTATCTCCCCTGACCCCGCCCCCCTGCTATGGTCAAACATAAAAACTTCTCCAAAGCTGATTACAGCCTCCCGGGGAAAGGGATAAATAGCTTCACAGTCCTCTCCCCCTCTATAGAAACGGGCACAAATGTCCAAACCTACACCAAAGTACTATACGAGCATTTATATAGCTGTATGGAATCAGGAATACCCGACAGGGCAAAGTCATCCTCCTCAAGGAAGAGTAAACCTGTCTGGTGGACATCTGTGATAAATAAACTCTATAATAAAAGGAAAAAAATTGCTGTCCAGGACCAAGTAGGAGCTGGTGCCTAATTGGAAGAAATCTCTCCTTAACCTGCACAAGCAAATAAGAGCACTAGTGAAATCGGCCAAACTGGCCACATCTGCTAAAAACAATCATAAGGCCTTTTTCACATATGTCTAGAATCTCAAAGGAAGCCCTCACATACACAAATGCCGTAGATATAGCTAACCTGCTGGCAGACAGGTTCAGTGAAAACTTCACCCCTCTGTCCCCCCATCAGTAAATCAGGTCATCCCCAGCACCTGCCCCCTCCCATTGTCTCTAGGGAGCAAGTCATCACTGCGCTCTCAAAGGAAAAAATACAGCCTCCATGGGATCCAATAACATTCTAGGCTGCATCCTACATGAACTCAGGCAGGAACTTGTGGCACCATTAAACACCCTATTCAACCAAAGCCTGAGGTACAGGCTTTGTCCAAGCCAAGTGAAGGACAGCCACTGTCATCCCTTTGCACAAAGGTGGTGTGTCCACTGATCCAAGAAATTATAGACCATCAGCCTAACTAGTCTGATCTGCAAGGCCATGGAATGGATTATCATGGACCTCATTAACAAGGACATTGGCAACCTCCAAACACTCGTTCCCACAGAGTTTGGTTTCGGTAAGGGGAGGTCACGTCTGTTAAATTTGGTCGACTTCTTTGAGATAGTCGCCAAAGCCATGGACGAGTGAAGACGGTGCACACCGCCTACTTTGACCTGGCCAAAGCCTTTGATACTATTCCCTGCTCGGGTATTATTGATAAACTCTCTCAATTAGGCATTGATCTGTGTGTTGCCAGATGGGTAGCAAACTGGCTCACTAATAGAACCCACCTAGTCAAAACTCAGGAAGCCACCTAAAGCAATAGACCTGTAACGAGTGGTGTACCCCAGTGATCGTTCTTGGGGCCTCTGTTGTTTGGGATATACTTTTCTGAGGTATAGGCCAAAACCATTGGGCTATGGCTGACCAGATTTCCCTAGTGATTTGGACATCTTCCAAGAGGGTTTCACCCAACAAATGACTGGTGCCAGAAACATGGCCTCAAACTGAATGCCAAAAAATGCATCATCATCCCCTTTGGGGAGAGTGACGTCCCCACAAATTATCACATTAATAACAATGTCCTAAGCATGCAATCAGTCGTGAGGGACTTAGGCACCCAGGTTGATAGCAAACTGACTTTTATCCACCATATTGCCTGCATTGTATGGAAAGCTTTCTTCATGGACACCTTATTAAGAAGGGTATCTCATCCAGGGTCAATGAGGTCATAACATCCCTGTATTCTTCCCTTATAAGACCCATTATATAAGACCCATTATTGAGTACAGCCCCCCTTTCATAATGTACCTCACAAAGCACATGCAGCAGCTGGAGAGACCACAGAGGTTCCTCACCAGGAGAATCTAGTGCCTCAAACATCTATCCTACATAAATATGCTAAAAGCCCTGTCCCTCTGCTCAGTCTCATACAGACCCCTCAGAGATGACCTCTGTCTGGCATACAAAGCAATGTCAGACCCAGCCTTGGTGGGACTGCAGCATATCCGCAAGTCAAGCTCCACTCGAGTAACCCGCACACGTGACCTCAACCTGGTCTGTGACATCAATGGGACTTGGTGGGAGAGATTTGTGTCTTAGAGACTCCCCCTTCTGTGGAATATACTCCCTCTCCATGTCAAGCAATGTACCTCATTAACCTTTTTTAACCACAACCTAGATAACTGGATGGGGAATAGAAAGTACATCCTTAGGATTCCACCTGTGTCCCTGCTGGACAAGGGGCATTGGGTACTGACTTGTCAGAACATGAGATAAATTCTTGGCTAGGCTTGTAAGGGCATCAGGGCCAATAACCTAGTAACTTCCTATGATCCTAAGTGTTTAGATTGTGGCTAAAACGTTTGTATGATGGGTAAAATATGTGCTAGTCTCAGAGTTTTTTATTGTGAAAAATGAGAAATTAAGATTTACTATTAGTAACAAGGAACAAAAGTTTAAAGATGAATTAAAGTGTTTTGGTTGTAATAAAGGGTGGAGGGTTGCATATAAGGCTGAAAATTTATGAATGATTTGACGAATAGTGTAGCTGATCTGGATTTGGGGTTCAAGGGAAGAGATTCTGTGGGTAGTAGAAATGTGTTTGGCTTGGGCTGGGAAACATTTATTGTGGGAATGGAATGAGGAATAATTTAGAAATAACTAAGGTAAAGCTTTGACCTAATGAATGGTAGAGGGATCGTATATGGTTAGGGAACTGGGGATGTGTTTAATGATGGTTGTATAGACATTAATATTGGCCTTAAGAGTGTGGAATGTGCTACAAATTGTACAAGGAGCTGAAGTGTCAAGATGAGGTGGTAGGGTTAGATCTTTGAACAAGGTAAGAAGCATGAAAGGTGGTCTTCTAACAAGCAACATTAATATAATCAGTGGTAGTTCAGTAGGCAGTGGGGGCAGACGGAATATTTTATCTTGTGATAGTGTTGATAAGCAGGGATAGCATTGTTTCTGTGATGAATGGTCAATTTATAGTTGGGCATGGTATTTGAAAGACTAGAATGGAAGAAAGTTCTGTTACTGTTAGCAGCATTTCTAGACAATGTGGTAAGACTGAATAAATAGAAGTTGCACCTTTTGGTATTTGCAAGGTTAGCAGAATGTTGAGTGAAGGAATGAATAGACATTTTAAATTAGAAAAAAACAAAAAATATTGTGTATCTGGTATCAGTTGTACAGACTAATGAATTTGTCCCATTCCAAGCTGTTTGCCTGTACTCTGTAATGTGCAAGTAACACTGCTGTGTGTTTGCAGAGAGTAGCTGAGTAACCATCGGCTCTGCACTGGGACAGACTAATAGGCTTAGGGACACATTCATCTTCAGATGCTTTGGAGGAATAGCTGATAAAATGACTAGAAGGTAATTCTGAGTGGTTTGGGTTCAAGTTAGTTCTTTAGGAGGACATACATTTTCAGAATTAATTGCTTACAGAAATTGGTCTGGTGCCTTCCCCTCTCCTGCCTGAGTATCCAAGTGCTCCGGATTATGCGGAACGCTCCACATTTAACGATGAGCAAAGCCACTCTTCTGCTGTTCCGCATTGAACAGCTGTGGCTCCGCTACATGAATTCTGATCGGTTTGTATACCGCAATTACTGCCAGTCGGCATTGCGGTATACAAACCAATGCATAACTGATCTGCCCTTCCACATTACACAGCGTTGGCTGTGCTCCGCAGTTTTTGATTGGCTCGTAGACCGCATTTACATCCAATCGTGAATGCAGTCTACAAGCCAATCAAGTAAGCTTCTCAGGGGGACGGGAGCCAATGAGAGCTCCCCATTACAGGCCAATCACGTTCCAGGAAGCCTTTTCACGCCAAAATAATGGCTTGAAAAAGGCTTCCAGGAATCAGGGATTTTACTTTTTGCAAGTTGCTTGCAACAACAACTTGGAAGGAAGAACTAAGAAGATCAGGAACTTCGACATTGGGGAAAAGGAAGGAACGGTTGTGGTGAAGACTTGGGGACTTAGAAGCCAGCCTGCTAGGAGAGGAGTTAGTGAGCTGAACGGACTTTAGGTTCAGGGACCTTGCTTGCTGCTGCTTTGGTGGAGTGAGACCGGTCAGAAGGCTGAGGTTTATTTTGCTGCCTGCTGGATCATCGTTTGTGCTGTGGATTGTATTGAGCTGTTGGTGCTGTTTACATAGGTAGAGGTAAGAGACTGTTTTAGCTGCAGTGGTTAAGGTGCAATGGTTAAGGTTAAGGTTAATGTTAATGGTTAAGGTTAATGGTTAGGCAAGTATTTCCTTATCCTTAAAACTGGTATGCTAGCACAGATCCTGTTATTATAGCAATTTTCTAAGTTTATAAGAACAATATTTAGTGTCTCTGGGCTGCTTGTCCCCCTAGTACATCTGATACTGTTAATTAAGCAACTTTCTGAGTTTTATAAGAGTAATATTTAAAGTGTCTCTGTTTGTGCTGCTTGTCCCCCTCGTACATCTCTGAAAGTAATTGCCATTTTTTAGAGAAACTATATGCCAAGTCAGGTCCTGTTGTTCTAGCAACCTTATAAGTTTATAAGAGCAATATTTAAAGTGTCTCTGTGTTTGTGCTGCTTGTCCCCCCTCGGACATCTCTGAAAGTAATTGCCATTTTTTTGTAGAAACTGTATGCCAAGTCAGGTCCTGTTATTCTAGCAACTTTCTACATTTATAAGAGCAATATTTAAAGTGTCTCTGTTTGTGCTGCTTGTCCCCCTCGGACATCTTTGAAAGTAATTGCCATTTTTTTGTAGAAACTGTATGCCAAGTCAAGTCCTGTTATTTTAGCAACTTTCTAAGTTTATAAGAATAATATTTAGTGTCTGTTTGTGCTGCTTGTTGCCTAGTACATTTCTGAAATTAAAAGCCATTTTTTGCAGAAACTGTATGCCAAGAGTTTGAGAGCATTATTTCTAAGTTTATCAGAGCAATATTTAAAGAGTCTCTATTTTTGTGCTACTTGTCCCCCTAGTACATTGGCAGGGCTTTGTCCAGATTTCTTACAGTGAGAGGTTGAGTGGTATGTCAGGATGGATGTCAGAAGTGAGTTATTTATAGTAATGAGATGATTTAAAGTATTCAGATGTTCATCGTGTTTCACTGTTGCAGTCATTACACTTGGGTTATCCTGCTGGCAGGTGACCCGCAGTCGGCCCGAGTTCCAAAGTCTTGGTCCGGCGTCGGTTGCTGTCGCCTCTTCCCTGACGTCAGTGTGCCAGGGGTATAAAAGTTGCAACCAACGCCATTTTCTTCAGTCTTTCTTGCCGCGCGGTGCCCGAAGCAAAAGCAGTTCGCAAGTGCCGGTCGGCCGACTCCTGAGATTTTCAAAATTGAATTTCGGAACCGAAGTCTTCAATAAAGCTAAGTACCCCATTGGGGAAACTTTTTCTTGCTCCAGACCGATGTCAGTAAAAGTTAATAATTGTATTTCTTGTGGGAAGCAAATACCTCATAAGGACTTTCACTCTTACTGCATTCCTTGCCTAGGCCCTGACCACGACTTTTTTAGTTGTCGGTTTTGTGCTAGATTCAATAAACACACTATTAAACGTCAGTTTGATTTTGCTTTACATTATTTTGGACGAAGATTTAATTACATAATGCCATCGGAACAACCGACAGCTGGAATGTATAAAAAACGCAAAGCCAAAGAAAAAGACAGGCATCCAAGGTCCAAAACCGACGACGAAGCCTCTTCTAGGCCAGTCGCCGATTCTCAGTGAAGCGCTTTCGCAGCCCTTGACACCCGCTACCTCAGCGCCACAGGCCGTAACCGACAGCCACGTGGAGACACCGAGGCCTGTGGAAACTCAAGGTATTGGGCCTACGGAAACTGTACCCTCAGATGGGTCCGGAGCCGCTGAGCAGGCACCGGCTTCTGAGGGTGTTTTCAGACCTTCACAGCTTACAATTAAGGCTGCTACAGCAGCAAAGGCAAAGTAAAAAACACCATTAAAGACAAGGAAACAAGTACAGCATTCTCCAGAACAGTCATCCATGCCAAAGAAACAGATGCTTAAAATGGCCGAAGACCTCATTACTTTAATCAGGGGCTCCCATCCCCCTCCTGCCAAAAGGCCTAGGCAAGACACTGATTATGATTCCTCTGATCAGGTTTCCATTTCCTCTGATTCTTCTTCTTTTGACCACCCTATGAGGACTCTGATGCTGAAGAGTCCATTTCTTCAGCCTCACCGCCTGAGGATTACTCTTTTGGAGAAACCCTGCACACCATGAGGGAGCATTTCCATTGGGAGAGCCAGGATTACTCAGAATCCAAGAAAAGGCTCAGATTTCCTTTTATTGCCTCAGCACAGGCCCCTGGCTATCCCCCCTGTGCTTGATATTGTAGATGATGTTTTTTTCTGAATCTAGTCTGTCTCCAGATTCTTTACCCCCTGCACCAGTAAAGCCAGACAGGCACTACAGGGTCCCTGACTCTCATAAATTTCTTTACAAAAACCCCGCTGCAGACCGAGAAACAATTTCTCAGGGTCCTAAAGGGGTTAAAGCTTCCACTGCCAAAAATCCTGTCCCCTCAGATAGAGATTCCGGAGCTCTGGACAGATGGGGGAAAAAAGTTTACACTTCTGCTACTTTAGCTGTAAGAGCTTTAAACTGTCAGTTTAACATGCTTAAATATCAATAGTATCTCATGTCATTATTAAAGCAGAAAATGGTTACAAATATAGAAAGTCCTGACAGTAAAGAAATGCAGGATTTATTGCATGCAGTTGAACAAGTGGGAAAGCATACTCTGCAGTGTGGTTTTGATTCATTAGAGGCTTCTTGTAGAGCCACAGTGACAGGCTCAATTATACGAAGACATGCTTGGTTGAAAGAACAAAGTTTACCTGACCATGTTAAAGTAAAATTATTGGATGCTCCACTACAGCATGATACTTTGTTTGGTGTTAAGGCAGAAGAGGTGTTAAAGAAAATGGAGGATAAAGCAAAGTCAATGCAAACTGTGAAAGATTTCTTACAGGTTCAGCCACCTAGATTTAGCAGAAACTGGCCTTCAAAAAATTGGTCCATTCCAGTGTCAGACAGGCCACAAAGAGGCAGATACAGACACCCAAGAGGCAGATCTCAGCCCCAAGGCTCCTACAGACCTAAACAATGGGGTGCTTCAGCCCCCAAAGGAGGAGAAGACAAATCACAACCTTATAGGAAACAGTCACAATAACTTCCCTCTACAAATGCCAAGCTCTTACCAGTTGACAGCACCCCTAGGGGGAAAGCTAGCACTTTTCTCACAAAATTGGCACATGATCACCCAAGACCAATGGGTGTTCAATATAGATTCTCAAGGGTACAGGTTCCACTTCCACACGCTTCCAAAACCAAAAGGTATGCCAAACCTGCCACAAAACCAATGGGCAGAGGCACAAAAACAGATTGCTGCTCTTATGGATATGGGAGCTATTCAAAAAGTTCCACAAGAAGAACAGGGCCAAGGATTTTACTCACAACTTTTCTTAGTACCCAGAGAAGACAAAGCCTGGCGACCAGTACTGGACCTGTCAATCCTAAATACTTTCCTGGATGTTCCAAAATTCAAAATGTTAACACTTCAACAACTTCTGCCCATGCTGGGCAAGGAGGCTTGGCTAGTTACTTTGGATCTCAAGGAGGCATACCTGCACGTCCCAATCAGACAATCGTGCAGAAGATACCTCAGATTTATAGCAGACTCAATGCATTACCAATTCTCTGCACTGCCCTTTGGCTTATCTACTGCGCCCAGGGTTTTCACAAAATGCTTGGCACCAGTAATTGCATTTTGCAGACAAACAGGAATTCAAATATATCCCTACTTGGACGACTGTCTTATTCAAGCAGAGAGCAAGGACATTCTTCTAAAGCACCTGGCATTTGTAAAAAGTTTGCTAATTTGCCTAGGGTACACAGTAAACGAAAAGAAATCAAAACTAGTGCCCTCTCAAGAGATAATATTCCTGGGTGCAAGCTTAAATACAACTGCCCAAATGGCTTATCTCACGCAACTGACTCATTACTTTGAAATGATGGCAACAAAGACCCAGCTCCCTGCAAGAAAAATTCTGCAGGCCCTGGGTTTCATGGCATCTTGCATTCTACTAATTCCATATGCCAAACTGCATATAAGGAAATTACAATGGTATCTAAAAAGTGTTTGGACTCAGCATTGTCACAGCCTAGAGACAATCATAACCTTGATTCCCTGCCTACAACAGGAGTTTCGATGGTGGTCCCAGGCCTGTCACCACAACAAAGGACAGCCTTTCACCTTACCTACAGCCAGGCAGACAATAACAACGGATGCATTGGATTATGCCTGGGGAGCACATATGGCAGGAAAATGTATTCAGGGCACGTGGCCCAAGGAACAAATGCATCTTCACATCAATCAAAAAGAGATGCTAGCTGTACAGAATGCCCTGACAGCCTTCAAGGACCTAATACATCCAGGACAATTATTAAAAAAAAGACGGACAATACCACAGTTATGTGGTACATAAACAAGCAAGGGGGCACACATTCCTACCCCCTATGCAGACAAGCCGTGACTTTGTGGAACACTGCACTGACCTACCAGGTACATCTGCAAGCACAATTCCTGCCAGGAACAAAAAATACACTGGCAGATGAACTAAGCATAAATTTCATGGATCCTCACGAATAGAAGCTAAATCCACAAGTGTTCAACATGATAACAAGGGAATGGGGACGCCCAGACATAGATCTTTTTGCCTCCCCTCACAATTGCCAAATACAGAAATTTTGCACAAGGACTTATCACTCTCAAGCATGGAAAGTGGATGCTCTATCTTTCAGCTGGAAAAACCTAACAGTCTATGCCTTCCCTTCGATGCCTCTTCTCACTAAGGTGCTTCTAAAAGTCAGACAAGAGAGACCAAAAATGATCCTGATTGCACCAGACTGGCCACGCCAGCACTGGTACCCAATCCTAAAGACTTTGTCCCAAGGCCCGCCTTGGCCTCTACCGCAAATCCCTCATCTTCTGACACAGCAAAACAATCAGATTCTGCACAGTCAACTCAGAACCTTAAACCTGGCAGCATGGCAGATAATGTAGCCACTCAGACTGCACCTCTCTCTAAAGCTGTTATGGATGTAATTTTGGAAGCCAGGAGACCCAGCACTAGGAAATCTTATGCAGGAAAATGGAAGAGATTCTGTGCTTGGAACCAGGCACAAGGGCTCGACCCACTGATCCCTAATATACCTCAGATTTTGCAATACCTGACTGAGATGTTGGACAAAGGCCTATCTTTTTCATCTATTAAAATCCATGCCTCTGCCATTTCAGCTCATTACAATACGGATCCTTCTATTTTTTCACATCCTCTACTACGACAGTACCTCAGAGGGGCAAAGAATATAAGACCCCCTAGGAGAGCACCAGTATCTACTTGGGACCTCAATTTTGTTTTAGAAAGACTAACACTGCCTCCATTTGAACCAGCCAGCACAGCTGATCTAAAATTCTTGTCATGGAAAACTGCTCTGCTCCTAGCAATAACTTCAGCAAGAAGAGTCTCAGAGTTACAGGCATTGATGGCTGTGGAACCTTTCCTCATTTTTCACCAGGATAGGGTTTCTCTAAGGAAGAACCCAACATTCATGCCAAAAGTGGTCTCCAATGTGGCCTTAAACCAAACCATTCATTTGCCTATTTTCTACCCAAATCCCCAGAATAAAGGGGAAAGACTTCTGCATGCTTTGGATATACACAAGCAGCTACGATTTTACTTGGACAAAACAAAAGCTTTCAGAAAAACTGAGCAACTGTTTGTAGCATATGCTGCAGGATCACAAGGAAAACCTATTACAAAGCAGACAATCTCCAAATGGATAGGACACTGCATCCGTTTCTGTTATGCACAACATGGCAGATCTGTGCCTAAGGGCATTAGGCCTCATTCTACCAGAGCAGCAGCCACTTCAGCAGCTTTCCTCAGAGAGGTACCAACCAAAGACATATTAGAAGCTGCAACCTGGAGCTCAGTGCACACTTTTTTTACCAAGCCCTACCACCTACCTCTCTACTGCAAATCCAGAGCAGGCTTTGCCACTGCAGTTCTGCAGGGCTTGTTAGCCTCGCCAAATCCAATCTAGACCCAGCCACCCAACCTCAGCTTTGGTATTCTACCCAAGTGTAATGACTGCAACAGTGAAACATGATTGAACATAGTACAGTTGTGTACCTACCATAAATGTAGATGTTCGAGTGTATTCACTGTTGCAGTCCAGGTTACCCACCCACCATCCCCCTCTTTGCTGGGCCTATTCCGTACTTCTCAACTCTATACAACCTATGTGGTGTATTTGCTTGTAGATGAAGGAAATGTTTATAGTAATATATGCATGGTTGTTTGGCATATTTTTATTTTTTCAGCCTTCATATCTGGGGACACCTGACATCTGGGGCAAGAAAAACTGAAGAAAATGGCGTCGGTTGCAACTTTTATATCCCTGGCACACTGACGTCAGGGAAGAGGCGACAGCAACCAACGCCGGACCAAGACTTTGGAACTCGGGCCGACTGCGGGTCGCCTGCCAGCAGGATAACCCAAGTGTAATGACTGCAACAGTGAATACACTCGAACATCTACATTTATGGTAGGTACACAACTGTACTTTTTAAGTACCCTTTTTAGGCACCTTTGCCAGGCCCAGAACTGGCTGTAGGACAGGGGTAGAATACATCTAAAGTGGTGTATGTAAAATGCAGGTAGAATTGTCATGTGTGTGTGTTGCAAGTGCATTTGTTAAGTTGGAAGTGTTTATCCTTGCATGGATTTTGAGATATAATCAAGGGTGCTTTGAGAGTACTGAATGTCATGAAAGTCACTCTTCCTTTCTGCAACACTGGTTAGGTGGGCAAGTGAGCACCAGAGTAGTGAGTGTCGTTGTTGAGGCAAGGAAGTGAATAATCTGATCATGCAGGCCTTCATAGTAAACAAAAGGAACAGAGATGAGCAAGAGAATAGGGTGCAAAGTCAGGAAACTTCCAGTGATATGGGTAGGTTATGGCCCTATTGTCTCATCTTTTCTGTTGAGGAGATTTTCTAATTTTCCTTTCTGCACTATAGCCCCATTTGTTTGTCATTGTTTTACAAACCTGCTAGGTACAGACTGCCCAGATTACAATGAGGACAGGGATGTAGATACAGATCGCACCCCAAAGAAGAGATGATGCACAATTTTTCAGCCAAGTTGTGCAAGTGCCTTTGACTGGCTTTCTATGAGTAGGCGCGGAGTCAAATATGCCTTCTGCAAGACTTGTAACACAGATTTCATAATTCATCACTGGGGCAGACATGATCTGCAACGACATGCCAACAGTGAGAAACACAGGCAGAATTGCAAGCATGCAGCTGGAAGATCTATGGTGGATTTCTTTGGACCTCAGAGTTTAGCAAGTACAAAGGTGGTTGAGGCAGTGGTTGGTTTTGTCTCTCTCCTTGCTAAACACAACTTTTCATTTGCAGCAGGAGAACGCATCCTAAAATTTATGAAAAAGTGTGGAGAGGATCAAGATGTTCTTCAGAAAATGACCTGTGAAGCAACAAAGGCAGCATACATTGCACGGGGTGTTCTGGGGCCTCATTACCAGAATGATGCTGCAGCAGCCTGCCAGAAATCACCATTCTGTGTGTATATGGACCAAAGCACAGACATGGGAGATGACAAACTGTTCGTGATCCTTGTTGGTTACCTTGATGAAAAGGCAAGCAAAAATGTGATAAGGTTCCTTCATATGACAGAATGTGTGTCAGGAACTGGACAAGCAATGTCTGATGCTTTATTGTCTACTCTGACAAAATTTAACATTCCAGTTTCCAACATTGTGGGCTTTTCTTCAGACAGTGCTGCCTCAATTATTGGGAAACACAATTCTGTGCTGTCGAGATTAAAGGAGGTGAAGCCCTCAATTATAAACATGGGGTGTCTCTGCCACTTGGCAAATCTCTGCATCAAGGCTGCTGTAAAAGCACTGCATTCACCAGTTGAAGAACTTATACCAGATGTGTACTGCCATTTCAGTTCCAGTGCATAAAGACAACAAAAACTGCAAGAATTTGCTTTGTTCACAGATACTGACCCCCTCAAGATCATTAGACATGCACCTAGTAGATGGCTCAGTCTTAGTAAGGTAAATAACAGAACTCTGGACATGTGGCCAGCTCTAAATTCATATTTTCTGTCTGCAGAGCCAATGTCTGCTAAAACTGACTTAATTTCTAAAAACCTGCAGAGTCATGAAGTGCATATGATTTTTCTATTTCTTGCACTTGAACCCTTATTGGAGTTCAACATCCAGCTTCAGAGCCGAGAAAGTCAGCTACTGATGCTGCATGCCACTGTGCATAAACTCCTGCAGCAGTACACTGGCAGACTCCTCAGACCTGCAGCTGCTGTCAGACTAATCAAACAGTGATGTTTCAGTGTTGACTGACAGTAGCTGCGGTCTACCAAACAGTGAACTGCGTATTGGCTACGAAGTCAAGCAGTACATGAACAGCCATGAGGAGGATATTGCCGGCACAGTCATTAAATTTAACTTTTATAAAAAAGTTACAGCTTTTTATGCTGCAGTGCTGCAGGCAATGCTGAAAAAGTTTCCCATGCAGGATCACTTACTGAAAGATGCTGCATTAGTTATTAATCCAGCCAAAAAATTGGACATTTCTTCAGGACTTGTCAGGGATGTTGGCTTCTGTCTGGATGTGTGTGAAAATGAAGTTGAGGCTGAACAATTAATCGGCGAGTTTACCCAATATCAGATCGAGGACACACGGAATGTGACAGGCCTAGTAGATGGACCCCACTCATGTGTGTCAAAATACCGGACACACCGTCTGAGGGACCTTTGCACTGAAGGGAAACCGCCACTCTTTAAGCAGCTGATAATGAGTCTACTTTGCTTGCCACACTAAAATGCATAAGCAGAAAGAGCATTTATCATGGTGCGGAAAGTCAGGACTGAACTGCGTTGGTCTCAGGGTGTAAAACATTGAACTCTTTGTTGGTAGTTAAAATGAACAAAGAACTGGACTGCTGTGATGTTAAGCTGCCGAAACATGTTTTAGAGGCTGCTAAGAAAGCCACAGCAGCATACAATAAGTCTACATCTGACATATGACAGGATGCTGTTTAACTTTGTCTAACTAAAATCATTTGTGTGACTTGTTATGTCTGTGTAGGAAATGTATTAAATGTGATTTTTATTTTTGTAAAGTGCCGTTTCATTTACTTATGGTGTGGTTATGGTATTGCAGATAAGTTAAGGTTTTGGATCTGAGAAGTGTCTTATTGAATTTTAAAGATGTTCTACCATACTCCATGGCGAGGGCACGCTTCGCGCAGTGTGAAAATAGGGTGTTCCACATTTTGACCATTTGTCAAACATTGTTAGGGTCGGCCTCTTAAGAGGTTGAGACCTATGTCTCCTGCTGTCTGCCATGCTAATTACACTCTTCCTTGCTTTCCCTGTCTTCCATTTCCCTTCACCTCTGCTCATTCCCCCACCTTCTTTTATTTCTTGTTTTGTATTTCTGTCATTATTCCTTTTGTTTCTTAGTATTGCTTTTGGTTCTTCTCATTCAGCTGTTTGCTTTGCTTTGAGTGTCATGCTGCCGTCATTCCTTTTCCAATATTGTCTGTCATCTTTGCAAAAGCTGTGGTGGATTTTAAGCACTCTTTCTTTTTAACGAGAAAATACAATGTTTTTTTAAAAAGATATCTTGCAAAATGTTATAATACAGTTTATAAAAGATTAAAAAATAGTTCATTTAAATTACATATGACAGAATTCAATCATAGTAAATAAAAAAACACATTTATTAACATCGATAAATTTAAAAAGACCATGTAAACATTTTTATATTCACACACTGATATGCATAAATTAAAATTAATTACATGGTATGTAATTAATGTATAATATAAGGTTTATGTACAGCCTGTAGTTCAAATTTATAAATATTCATAATATATTTAAATCACGAAAGATTCCAGTTTTGCAAATCAATAAGCAGTCAAACAAACATATGTTGCTTAGTAGAGGCAGTTGCACCCATTTATTGAAAGATAAAATAATAGAGAACTGCAGTTTGTGAATTTATTATTTATTTTATTTTACATTTGTTGACCGGATTTTATGAATTTCTTTTTTTTTTCATTTTTCCAGTTATAAGGCTTTTAATTCAAAATTTCATACAGAATTTAAATTTTAGGATGTAACTTTTGACTATAGTGTGATGGTATCATTTTCAACAATCAAAATTCTTGTGTTACCATGTATGTGATGTGCAGAAACTTTGTGAAACCAATCCGTTAATTCCTCACAAAGGATCAGAGTTTTTTATCAGATTCCCAGAATTTATAAATGAGATTCATTCCCAAATGTACATGCAGTGTAGTTGGATGATATACTCTGATATCTGCAGTTATTTTGGGATGTTAACAGTACTTTGTTTAACCCCCCTACCCCATTCTCCTAATCCACTGGATTTGTGGAGTGGCTGCACATCTTGCCCCTTCCCCATGGGCTATTTTTTCTCTTTTCTGGGTGAAAAAACAGCATCCCTGGGTAGGATGACAGCTATCTGTCCCATTGATCCCCATGCACAGGAGGACCTGTCATTGTTTTTGTTCCCTAAGTGGAGAGCTCGCATACCATCCTAACTCCCATCTCCATGCTTACTTGCAAGCTCTACAGTTGCTGCTACACTGAGATCAGCATGATGTGCTGCAACACATGCTTATGTATGGAAGCTGCACACCCCTTGCTTATGTACTGCAGCTACACACCCCTTGCTTATGTACTGCAGCTGCACACCCCTTGCCTATGTACTGAAGCTATGCTTATGTATCGAAGCTGCACACCCCTTGCTTATGTATCGAAGCTGCACACCCCTTGCTTATGTACTGAAGCTGCACACCCCTTGCTTATGTACTGAAGCTATGCTTATGTATCAAAGCTGCACACCCCTTGCTTATGTATCAAAGCTACACACCCCTTGCTTGTGTATTGAAGCTGCACACCCCTTGCTTATGTATCGAAGCTGCACACCCCTTGCTTATGTATTGAAGCTGCACACCCCTTGCTTATGTATTGAAGCTGCACACCCCTTGCTTATGTACTGAAGCTGCACACCCCTTGCTTATGTACTGAAGCTATGCTTGTGTATAAAAGCTGCACACCCCTTGCTTATGTATCAAAGCTACACACCCCTTGCTTGTGTATCGAAGCTGCACACCCCTTGCTTATGTACTGAAGCTGTACACCCCTTGCTTATGTACTGAAGTTATGCTTGTGTATAAAAGCTGCACACCCCTTGCTTATCTATTGAAGCTGCACACCCCTTGCTTATGTACTGAAGTTGCACACCACTGATGTAGCATGGGCCTGCTAGGCTACTTGTGCAGCTGGTCACTCACCTGTACATTTTTACCAATGCAGTGAGCTAAACCACCCACCCTACCCCCAATATAGGTGATCTGGCATCAGCAATTCACTCCTGCTGTTCCTGATGAGGCCCTCTAGTATCTGCGTTACTAATTGTATACAGTTCAACAGAGTCTTATTAGGCCTTCATCACTCTACACCTTGGATTGGGCCCTTTAACTGCAGATTATGTCTGAATTTATATTTAATGCAGCTTATTAGAGACTATTTTTGTTAGTACAGCTTATTAAAGACTGTTTTTAATTTGGTATATATGAAATTCATACAGGGTATTTATAACTCATTTTCTGTGATTTGTAAAAGCAGATTATCCTACTTTCATACTGCGCACCATCCCAATTTACAGTGGACATGCTCCATATGGAGTATGCCTCATTACCCTTGAGGTTTTCAGATAAGGAGGATGTATGGGACTTCAATTTCTCCTCTCACTGCCGGAACTGGTTATCCTTTGGTAGTATTTACATGAACCTGATAAGGCTGATACTGTACATCAGATAGACACCTGGACCTGCGCTTTAAATGCACTCAGCTACTCTGTGACCAATAGAATTGCTGTGACTCTTTCCATTTGTGTTTTTGTTAAAATGAAGGAATATGCTACTTTACTAACTGCCTTTATTGGAAGCTTCATTACATCGTACAGTATATGGGCCATAGGTGTGGCTGTGTTGCCATGACTATTGCCCTGTCCCTGAAAGTTCTGATATAACACTGTGTATATCATTTATTCTGTGTCTTTTTACCAAATATACTGGTCTTGGTGATACTTATCTAGGTAAGACAAAGCACAGAGGCTGACGCTTGTGTTCATGTTACACCCAGTATGTTGTTTTAGCTCCAGAAGTGTCTACCACAGGTTGACACTATGCAGTGCAAGTTGCATATTTGTGAGTCATGAATGTTGCCATGGACCTTTATTTACATACGTACTGCACACCTGGAGTCTTCCAGGTATTTAGATGTGCATGTACCTCCGTCTTAGCGTTCTGCAGTTCTTATAAGTTGCATAAGGCTCGGTATGCAATTATATTGTTTACCAGCCTTCTGCTGTTGCAAACTATGATTGTGAATGGTGCCTCCATACCAGGACTCCATTTCTCAGCTTTCTTTTACCTCTGAGTCTTATTTAGGTTTTTTTTTTACATAAGTTAGATTGGTTTAACTCTCTTGAGAAATGGGTTTTAAAATATGTTCTGTTAATGAAGTTTTTCCTCATCTAACAAAATAATTTGTAGTTTGCATTAGTCCCACAATCTTCCATTTATACATTGCATTTCTTGGTTGTAGATAGTACCAGAAATCTTGCTGCTGAGATTTGAATGTTTTTCTTTTCTTTGTATATCAGAAGATTTAAGCATAGCAGAACTTTTTAAAGTTTATATGTGTCTGCAACCACTTCAGGCTCTTATGTTCAGTTCAGAACTCTAGTCAGTATGTGGACTTTGTGTGCCCTCCCCTTTTCTGCATAAGTTTTCTCTGGGTTCTCACATTTACTCTTGCCTCCCAGAAATCTGCTTATTGATTGGCTACTGTTTTATCTATAAATTTCATTTAACCTTGCTCTTGTGCCCCAAGTTGTAACTGAAACATGGTAAGAAATGGATCAGTTTATTACTCCACTAACAAGGTAAACTAAAGTTAATTATTACAATGTGTGCCTTTGTCTTGTATTCTTTTTGGCTTTTTTCTTTTTTGGGTTTGTTTTCCCTCTTCCAATTTGAACTTTTGTGGTCATCAAACAAGCAGATAATTTTTATGTTTCCTATCATATGCAAACTAAATTCTTGTGTTTTTATTATGACTAGTTATTTTTGTAGCTACTGGTCTGTGTGTTGGGAAAAGATTAATGTACATGTCCTTCTATTCAATGTTGCAGTATTCTTTACATATGGGCTGTATTCCGCCCATCAACCCAATGTCCAGTCTGCATACAAAAGCTCATAGCCACTGCCAGTACATGGGACGTCACATGTAGGTACTGACAATGTCAGTCATAAAAGGGACATCCGCACTGTACCATCCTAAGAACTTTTCTGCCACCATTTGGAAAGGTTGATTCCTATGTATGGTCTATGGTCGGATTCCTTCAATCCGCTTCCAGTTTCAGATATGAGGATTCATTTTTTTGCTACTGCCATTTGCTATTCATGTCATCCAGGAAGGGCAAGTGTAGGTGTGGAAGGCAGATTCCACCTAAGGATAGTCACAAGCTTTGTCTGTTTTGTTTGGGGCCTAGACACAATCACCATTCCAGTTCTATTTGCTAGACCTTTGTGCCTAAGACTTTGCAAAGCCATCTTTCGGTCTTAAACCTTTATGCAGGTCCTTTGGCTGAGCAAAGTTTGAAGAGGAAAGCAAGCAAGCCTGTTCTGAATCCTCTTCTGCTGCTCCTGCCTCCTTTGACGTTCTCCTTGAGGTCGGTGAAGACCCGGTGCTACGGTTGGAGGTCGGATCTGCTTCTTCAGCCAGTACCTCTGGGGAAGCCGTCAAGAGTGTGGATCCTAAGCACATCTGAGGCTATGCAGACGTACATGTTGGGCTACTTGGGGGAACCATGGCTCTTTCCAATGGAGGACTCTAGAGATGCTCCTGCCCCTCCACCTAGGAATCTGTTGGATGTTAGGCCTTCGTCTGACCTCTCTCCTGCGGTGGAGAAGCCAGTTTAAAAAAAAACCCAGACAATTAAGCACCCGAATGTTCCTTCCATTCCACAGTCAGATTGGGATGAATTTTCACAGGGTCTTATTAGGGCCCTGATGGCACTGAGGCCTTCAGCTTCTTCTTCTTCCCTCTGTATTTCAGCATTCACCTCTTCTCCAGTGCTGGCTTCTGGGTCTCAGGCATTTTCCTCTGTGCATGCTTTGGAGTCACAGATCCTTGGATCTGACTCTGAAGATTCCTCTTCTGATGAAGACTCTCTCGCATACTCCACCGAGATTTCTTCCCCTCTGGAATATGCTTCTCCTGAGGAAGAGTCTAATGGGGGAGATTCCCCTATAGAAGAGCTTTCTTTTGGGGAAACTATTAATAAGATGAGAGATGTTTTTAAATGAGATTTTCCCAAATTTCAGAAGCTTAAAAACGTTACTATGAGCTTCTTCAAATGGAAGCCCCTGTATCCTCTGCAGTTCCACTGGTTCTTACTTTCTTGGATGCTTTTGTTTCCACTTCTAAAAACCCCGATTCCCAAGCCCCTGATCCCAAGAGACCTGACAGATTTTATAAGGTCCCAGATGACTGCAAGTTCCTTTATAAATGCCCTTCTGCTGACCCAGCTGTAGTATCTATTGCTTCTGACAAATCTTCTTGTTTCTGTCCTTCTGCTAAGCTGCTTCCCTCTGATAAGCTATTAGCACCTTAGCTATTAGGGCTGTTAATTACAAGGCACAAATGTCTATGTACTCCCTGGTTTTGCTTTCTCAGGCATCTTGGGGTTTGTCCAAATTACTTGACTCAGAGGTTAAGTCTCAGGTTCTCAATTTGCTGTCTGCATTTTCTCAGGTAGCTAGGCATTCCATTAGGTGCAGCTATGATGCAGTGCAGGTTTCTGCCGGGCCTGTAGCCTCTGCATCTGTTCCTCGACAACATTCATAGTTAAGTCATTACCTGATGACATCAAGGCTAAACTGCTTGATGCTGCTTTAGGTAATTCTTCCCTTTTTGGTTCAGCTGCTGCAGAACTTTTCAGATCTTTGCAGGAAAAAGTAAAGGAGCTCTAAGATGTAAAACAATTGCTTGTTTCACCAGTCCCCGAATTCCATAAGAATTTTCCTGCCAAGACTTCCTTTGTTAGAAGACCTACTCATTCCTCCTATTCTGCTTCTACTGGATCTTGGTCTAAGAAATCTCCTAGGAGAGCTTCTCCATCAAAATCTGTTGCTCCTGCAACTCCTTCTTAACAGCCCTTTCAGGCCAGACCTGGCTCTCTTTGACAACCAAGCCATTCTTCCAAGTCATATGCCTCTGTCTCTTCGTCTCTCTCTCTGCCTTTCAGCCTGGATGGAGATCACTCAGGATTCCTGGGTTCTTTTCGTCATCCAGAAGGGTTACTTTGATTTGGAGGACTCTACCACCATTCCTAGGAATCCCTCAACCCCCCTTCCTGCCAACGTCATCTGTTTCCTCAGTTACAAGCTCAATTCTTTCACCAAGGCACAGTCCAGGTTGTTCCTCCGGAACAAAAAGGAAGGGATTTTACTCCAGGATGTTTCTTGTTCCAAGAAAAGGATGGTCATTGGAGTCCTATCCTAGATCTCTCCTATTTAAACGCCTTCCTAAAAGTGCCTTCTTTTCAGATGCTGTCTCTGAAAACTCTTTCCTCTGGTTCCTCCACACTCCTTGGCCTTTTTGGATCTCAAGGATGCTTACCTACATACAGGACATTCTTGTGTTTCTTGGTGGGTTATTTGCACTTTCAGTTTTCTGCCTTGCCTTTTGGTCTTTCCACTGCTGCAAGGGTTTTCACCAAGTGCTTGGCTCCAGCCATTGTCTTTCTGAGGATTTGAGGGATTCAATCTGTTTACCCCTAGTTAGATGACCTTCTTTTTCTGGATCAACTAAAGTTAAACCTCGAACTAGCCATTCCCTTTCTTCAGAGTTTGGGATTCATTGTAAATTTCAAAAAAAAAAAAAATTCTCACCCCTCATCAGGACCTCCCTTCCTTTTTTTCCTAGGGTGCAGGTTCAGGACATATTTGAAGATGGTTCTTCTCTGCTCAGACAACATTCTCTCTCTTTTACAGGCTACATGGAGGCCCTTCTGCCTGTTCCATCCATCTCACCCAGGGAATTCTAAGATTGCTCGGATTCCTGGCTTCCATGATTTCCATGCTGCCTTTTGCAAAGCTGCACATGAGGAAGTTTCAGTGGTTTCTAAAGACAACTTGGTCTGCATGCCCATCCTTTGGATGTCCAGGTACCTCTTCTCCCTTGCCTGAAAACAGAGCTCCTTTGGTGAATCCAGCAGCTCTCTTAGAATCCAGGCCTTCCTCTTCTCATACCCCAGCCTTCTCAGCAGCTTTTCACAGATGCCTTAGGTTTGGGAGCAATCTTTGCATCCACCAAGGTTCAGAGTCTTTGGTCCCCTGCTCACGGAGGGAGCACATCAGTATCCAGGAGATGAGAGTCCTGGTTCTGGACTTGTAAACTTTTCACTCTCTTTTCTTCCAGGTCCTCTCAAGATTCTTACAGATAATACCACTGTCCTGTGGTACATAATCAAGCAAGGTGGGACCAAATATTACCTTCTTTGTCATCTAGCCCTGCAGGCATGGGAGTTGGCGATCCAAGACAAGGTAATTCTAAAGGCTGTATAGTATACCTTCCTTCAGCTCAGAATTCAGTGGCAGACACATTAAGCAGATCCATGACACAATCCCATGAGTGGATGCTTCACAGGGATGTGTTCCTGGATCTAGTTCACCGGTGGGTGCTCCAGAAGTTGGATCTTGTTGCCTTCCCTCAGAACAGACAACTTCTTCTTTTTTTGTGCCAGGGTCTCTCACCCTCAAGCTTGGAAGGTGGATGCCCTCTCTTTCTCATGGAATGGGATTTTCTTATGCACCCCCCCTTCCCCCTCATTCAGAAAATTCTACTGAAAATTCAACAGGACAAACCAAAAATCTTGCTTGTGACCCCCCTTTTGGCCAAGACAGCATTGGTTCCCTCCTTTGCAATTAGCCAAGGGCTATCACCACAAGTTGACTCTATGGGTGATCAACTTCTGATTCCTTTCAGACATCTATTCTCACAGGACGTGGTTAGTGTTTTGCACGAGGCCAGGAATCCCAGTACTAGGAAATCTTACATTTCCAAATGGAAAAGATTTTCTATTTGGTACCAGAAAAGAAATCTAGACTGGCGGACATTCCATTAGTGCTTTCTTACCTGTGTGAATTGCTTAACAGTGGTCTCTCTTATTCTTAAGTGAAAGTGCACTGCTCTGCTCAGTCTGGTTGTTTGCCATTGACACCTCCATTAGCTTAGCTGCCAGACTGGAGGTTAAACTTTTCCTTAAAGGCATCCTACACATGAAACCTCTTAGGAAACTAGTGCCTCCTCCTTGGGATCTCAACTATGTCTTAGAGAAGCTTACCCAGGCTCCCTTTGAACCAGCTGCCTCTGCTTCTCTAAAGCTTTGCACTTGGAAAGCAGTGCTTCTGGTAGCCTTGACTTCTGCTTGAAGGGTTTTTGAGATTCCTGCTTTGATGGCTTCCCCTCCTTTCTTGGTGTTCCACAAGGATAGAGTGTCTTTGAGAACTAACCCATCTTTCATGCCTAAAGTGGTGAATGAGTTGTCTTTTAATCAGTCTATTTGACTTCCCACCTTTTTACTTCACCACAATCCTGTAGTGAAAGGATTTTACATTCCTTAGATGTGCATAGGCAACTCAGATTTTACCTACATGAAACGAAATCTATTGGGAAGTTGGGTCAACTTTTTGTGTCTTTACACCCAGGACCTTGGATCTACATGTTTCCAAACAAACTATTTCTTCTTGAATTTCTAAAGCTGTCGTGCTTTGCTATGACTTTCATGGGAAACCTCTACCATCCTCTATCAGAGCTCACTCTACCAGATCTGTTCCGTCCTCAGGTGCTTTCTTTAAAGGTTTGGATACCCATTCCATTTTTGAGGCTGCTGCTTGGTTATCTGTTCATACTTTTACTAAACATTACAAGTTGGATACTATCTCTAGATCCAGGGCAGGGTTTGCTAGAGCAAGTTTACATGGATTTGTAGAAAATGTTCTTCCTCTACCCCCTCCTCCACCCTGAGTTCCTTCTGAGCTTTTGCACTCTCCCATATGTAAAGAATACTGCAACACTGAGTAGAAGGACATCGAATAGTTGTGTAAAATCTTACCATAAACATAGATGTCCTTCTTTTCTATGTTGCAGTATTCTGTCCCACCCACCTTCTCCCCTACAACTTGTTTTCTTCTATGATGACTGTCTTTTTTGCTTGGCCTGTTGTTCCTCATAGGGCTAACTTAATCTGAGGAGGGTACGTGCAGATGCCCCTTTTATGATCGACGTTGTCAGTACCTACATGCGACGTCCCACTTACTGGCAGTGGTTATAAGCTTTTGTATGCAGGCCGGACGTTGGGTCGATGGGTGGAATACAACCCACATGTAAAGAATACTGCAACATAGAAGAGGATGACATCTATGGTTATGGAAAGAGTTTACACAACTATTCTTTACTGATGTATAGGTCTCCAGCTGCTTCACTAGGACAGCTAACAGCATAACAGACTGATATTCTGAATGGCCTGAGTTCAAGTCCTAATTGAAATGTTCATTTCTTTCTCTATGATGATTGTGGGTCTGTATCATATGAGCGAATCACACAAATTGCGAACGCTCATAATATCAAACGTACCGGACCTTGAACTTCCTGTTGTGGGGGGTTGTGCCCCCCCCCCCTGCTAAATATGTATTCCAACTCCGAGATCACACTGCAGTGAGGAAAGGGCAAATATCCCATTCTTCACTGTACAGCGATCTTAGAAAAAGCACTTTGAGGTCCGGTACTTTCGATATTATGAGCGTTCGCAATTTATGAGATTCACTCATATGATATAGACCCCGATGTTTGCATATGTTTCATAATATACACAACACTTTTTGTGTTTGTAATTGTGTAAAAGGACTCTATTTATTGACTGGTGTTAAAGAACTTCACATATTAAAAAGAAAAGGCAGTAATGGAGTAATATTAATTGCTGATGTTCTTTGCATAATGGCTTTTGCAGTAGTCATTGCTATTGGGACTTCGGACATGGAAGGTCCAGTGCTTGATCAAACTTCCAGAGCTTAGTACCTGTCCCCTACCAAGCTTGGCAATTGTCCTTCTGTTGGAGGCATCAGGATGTCTGTCCGTGATATTTCACATCTTTCTTGTCACAGTTCACAGGGCATGTATCATCTACAAATTGTATCCAAAGTCTGGCATGGTTTGGACTACACTGGAGCAGAAAACAGTGTGGGGAGTTTTTACCTCATCTCCTACTGTTGTTGCACTTGAGTTTTTAGGTAGACTTGTTATGTCTGTTTAGTCATATGTCTGGGTATATGGCAGAGTTTCACATATGCTAAAAGAGGTTAATGTGCTTGTGGTAGGCAGATTTCCCCCCAAAGACTTCCATGTTCTTTCTGTGTTTCATTTAGGCTCAGAGCATGTCATAGAAGACTGCATGTTTTGTCAGGGGTTTACTCCTAATACCTTAAGAAGTAGGCAGAATTTTCTGAACATCTACTTGGACTGAAGGAGGTTTGAGGCCTACACCCTTAATCCTCAGGTTTGTTGTCAGATTCTGATGTCTTCCTAGAAAGAAGTTATTTAAAGAGAAGGTGGAAAGGAATATGGTAGACGCACAACTTCCTTGTCTGTTCCATCAGGGTTCAAAGATGTAGGCCCCAGTGAGCTTATGAGGCCTGTTTTGAAGTCCCTTTAGAAATCATCATACCAAGGGAAATGGGCACTTCCCACTAAGTTGGCAACTATGGTCAAGCTTTCAGATTGAACGTCTTATTGGAAATACCAGCGCTAAGTCCAGTTCATTGTCTTGGAAAGGGAGGATTGATAACCCACTGTCTTGGCAAGAGAGGACGTAGAAGGCCATGAGATACAAGTCCAAGAAAGCCACTCACAGGTCCAGACCTCCGTGGAAGATGTCCCAGCAAAACATTGTCCAAAGGTGAGATACATGCATCACCTGCCCCTGGTACTCCACAGATATCTAGTTCCCAGCCATCTTGTTGATGACCCTTTCCAGTTTCCATACCCCAGGCTATCCCTGAATAGTGGATTTTGTCTCAGGATTTCCTTCAGGCCTTACAGAAACTGCAGCCAAGCTGTGGTCTCTTTGTCTGGAGTTCCTTCTGGCTCCTCCAGAGAAAGTAGATAATTAACTATCTGAAACTGATGAGCAGGAATTCTCTTACTTTTCTAACTTGTATTCTCTTTTAAGATATGATAGCGATACAAAATACACCATATCCTGCGCATCACTCACAGGAGAAATCTCATTTGGAGGAATTCTTTATAAGATGAAGGAATACTTCACTTTGGAAGGTAAGAAGGCATCAAGTGCACAAAAATGTACTTTTTGTTTTGTCTGGATAATGTTAAACCTGTGGGTATTGCTCTTGTTTTGGTGGCCCTTGAGCATGCCCTCCCATCAGAATTCTTACCACCTTTTAAATTTGATTGTTCTATTGCTGAATGCAGACACTGTTGTTGCACTTCATAAAATCCCAGATGACACTTTAGGAAACCTCTGGATCAGGATTCACCACCTGCTGCAGTGTTTTCTTACACTACCATTTCCTCTGGATAACCATTGTTTTATTAATGTTATCGAATGATTGCCAAACCTCCAAAAGCACATTGATTCATATCTGCTGATTCTGGTAACGTCTTTGCCATTATCTTAATTAAAACATGCATAAATACTTTTTCCAAAGGAATACTGTCTGTTGTTGGTGACTTCTGTGTTGATTGATTATATATCAGTGTTTTTATTTATTTGCTTATCTTGGCTATTAATTGTTGAGCCTCATCTTCCTCTTACATTGGCATAACTAACTCTTCCATAAATATTTCCATTTGTGCTTTTTTTTATCCCATTCCTCTGCTTTCTTAAAATTTTCTAAAATATATCTAACTATGAAGGATCTAATTTGTATTGTCATAAGCTCCCTAAATTTGTCTACGACACTTTCAACTTTCTGTTGCACGTGAGACCTGTTATCAAAAAAACTTTTGTTTAATGCAACCATTCTAAACTGAATACATTTTTTCCAAATATTTTCTTTGTTTTTTCTTCGGCACTCTGCAGTTGCTGTGCCACTTGTTCTATGAAATTCCCTGTCTTCTGCAGTACTTTAACCTCTGTCAGCGCCTCCAGGTAATGCCTTTTACTTCTTTCCAATATCTTTTCTTCTTTTATTTCTATATGCTTTTAATGTCTATTTTCTTTTAATCCCACTCTGTAGGTATTCCTTCTGAAGTAATTAACTCTTAAGTCATACCGACTACCCATTTCATAAATTTCTTTCTTTTTAACAAATCAGAAGGAAAGTGCCAATTTCATTTTTTTACATTTTTGCCCCGCATCTTTGTCTTAGTTTTTACTGGTGCATGATCTGATATAGTTAATGGATGCGTCTCAGAGCTAAGTTTTGAATTACATACAAATGTCTCGTGAAATGTCATTTCTATCCAGTCTAGCCTATTTATTGTGTCTTAAGGGACAATATGTAAATTCTGTTGGGGACTTCTGCCATGCAGAAGCCCACAGCTGACCTGAATACCAGAGGCTTTCACCATCCCCCAGCTGGCGAATGCCCATGCTGACTGATGTCAGGATGTCTGTGGTACAAAAGGTCATTGACAGGTGTTATCTTCAATACTTTCTTGCCGAGTCAGTCTGACGTACAAGACTGCAATTGTGACAGTACTCAGTCCATCAGTTGGCCTGAAACTAGAGGATTCATCTAAGTACCCCGCTGGGGAATCTCTTGCTATCTTTAATCATATTTAGCTATTTAATGGTTAAAAAGGTAAATTGTCTCTCATGTGGGAAACAGATCCTTCTCAAAGACTTCCATTCCTTTTGCTTATTTTACTTAGGCCTTGAGTATGACGTGCCTAATAGAATCATAAAGTATAGGGTCAAATCCCTTAGTCAGTACGTTGAGTCATGTAATATTCAGCCTTTGCATGCCATGGAATTCGCTGGTTCCTAGGCTGTCTTCCCAAAGAAGCTTAAAGAGAAAGATGTGCATGAGACCGAAATCATCTCTGGGTCCAACTCCCCAGTTGACTCAAAATTATCGACACAGGTGAGGCACCTATGCAGCCGCTTGGTCCAGTTCCAGTGACTGTTAGGCCCACTTCCTCTGGCATGTCCCACTGGGAGTCTGTCATGACTGTGGCTCAATCTAAGTCCTTATGA
The DNA here is from genome assembly GCF_019279795.1 of Protopterus annectens. Classification (NCBI taxonomy): domain Eukaryota; kingdom Metazoa; phylum Chordata; order Ceratodontiformes; family Protopteridae; genus Protopterus; species Protopterus annectens. The sequence continues at coordinate 996,130,078 of NC_056748.1, read as the reverse complement.
GCCAACATTAGACCAACATCAGTTGTATCTGAAGCTGCGTCACAGGCTATGGCTTCCAGTGTCACAGTTTTGGTGACTGAGGGTGAGGGAGACATTCCATTGTTTATCATTTGGAAGGAAATCCGTGCAAACAATATTAAGATTATGGCCACTCATCCTTGACTTAAGGTCTTTTGTCTAACCTTCCCAAACCCAAGATGATGCTGTCTGGATCCCCTGCCACTTTTGCCGAGGTCTTTCTACAGGACCTAGTCGGCAGATGCAGAACTTCAAGGATTTCATGAAGTTTAGGAAGCCCACCCAGGAAAGAGAACCCATACCAAGAATCTCCTTGGGAAAAGAAAAAGGGACACCATCCAAGACTCTGATTCCTCACTTGCTTATGTATTACTCTGGCATCAGTTTCTGGATAGTGACATATAAGACAACTTGTCCTCAACCTCACCACCTGAGGACTTGTCATTTAGAGGTAGCTTCATAGAATTAAGGAATCTTTCAATTCGGAGTCTATGGGGTTCTCCCAGACTCAGGCCACGGATCCTAAACCTGACTGAACCTATGCCACTGGTCATACCTCTAGTCCAAGAAGTCTTGGATGACGTGTTCTCTGACATATCATTGTAGTCTGAGTCCCTTCTCCCTGTCCCCAGGAAGCCTGATCGCTTCTGTAGAGTGTTTGTCTCACAAGCAACTCTACAAGTATCCAGGGTGGACCCAGCTGGAGTCCACCAAGAGGTCAGATGAGCCTACTTCTAAGAATCCTTTACCAAATGATTGGTAGAGAAGACTCGTAGATGAATTTGGCTAAAAGACCTACACTTCAGTTGCTCTGGCCATCGGAACTCTGAATAGCCAGTTCCACATGATCAAATATCTTGAGTCTGTACAGAAACAAAATAAAACCAAGGCAGAGGGGATACAAGATAAGAGTTTCCAGAAGGATGTCCAGGAATTGTGCAGGTGCCCATACATTCACTAAAATGTGGTATGCTGCATTGGATGTATAATGTAGGGTGACTGCTTTTGGGGTCCATGACAAGAAGATACGTCTGTCTGAGGAGACAATACTTGTTGAATCATGTTAAAGCAGATCTTAATTTCCTACTGTATAAGAAGTTTCTCTTTGGACCTCCAGCTGAGAAGGTATTCACAGCACTGGAACAGAAGGGGAAACAAATGCAATCAGTTAAGGAATTCTGTCTTTGCTGTTCTCCTAGATTCAACAGGAAATACCCTAGCAAATCTTGGCCATTTTCCTCCAAAACAGGAAAAATCAAAACCTTCAAAGGGGAAAAGGCTTCGTTATCAGAGAAAGTGGCAAAATGGCCAAACCTGTAGACCTCTGGTGTCCAAGTACCCAACTCTCGGAAGGGAGCAACTGTGACTATACCCAGTACCTCCCTCAAATCCCACACCAAACCCCAAACCCACAGTCCCCAGTTAGTCTGTGAGGAACACTCTCTTGTCTCGGTTATTGGGTGCAGATCATCCAGGAGAAATAGGTCCTACTCCCTGCTGTTCTGGAACCCCCCCCAACCAGCATCCCCCCTTTCAATAGTGAAACATGATTCCACCCCTCATGGAGGCCATCTTACAGCAAGGTTCCATCCAGCCAACTCCACCAGAAGTGGCAGGTGTGGGGTTTTACTCCCACCTCTTCTTAGTGCCAAAAAAAGAAGAGACTTTGAAATTCGAATTGGACCTGTCAAGTCTCACCAGATTTCTGGTAATACCCAAATTCAAAATGCTGACCCTGCAAAAACCTATGCCACTCATTTTGCCAGGGATATGGATGGTGACCCTAGACCTAAATGAGGCCTACATTCATATTCCTATTCTCCAGGAGCACAAGAAGTCCATGAGCTTCAGGACCAGGGTCCCACTTCCAGTTTTGTTCCTTGCAATTTGGCTTATCTACTGCACCCGGGGTATTTACCACATGTCTGACACCAGTGATTGCATTTTGCAGAACCAAGGGTGTTCACATCACATATATTTACACAGTTGTTTGATTTGGGCAGCTTCTACTGTGGAACATCTATCAACCATGTAAATCACTGTGTATTACTTCCAGAATGTGGGCCTAAACTTGACTATAAAAAACACCAATGAAGAAATAACTGCTTGCAAAAAAACACTGGCGAAACTGAAGAGAATAAGTATCCACACTTTACTGATGATTCTGGTACCTCAGCTTCAAAAAGCCTTCCAAGGAATGAATTATTTCATCAGGGATACCTTCCTATATATCACAAACAATTATCCAGTTGCCACCAATAATTGCACCTGATTACAAACTGCAGTAAAACACCAACAATTTGATATGCAAATTACAAAACACAACACAATTTGATTACATACTTCATGCCATATGGAACCTTGAAACACTCTAAGATTTCTAAACATTTCAAGAACATTTCAAAAAGCCTGAATAAATATGTCTATACCTAAAGGCTGAAATTACATATTTAAATCTAGTTCTAAATTTAGACCATAAGGCCACATAGTATTAAAATCAATAATATATTTTGTTTCCAACCTTAATAAAGCTCTAACCAGATCCTGACCCTGTTTTGAAAAAACTTTTGCCAATACACTGAAAATTAAACCATTGGATGACCCTCCATGTACTTTATGGAAACGATGGGCGACTGGGCTCTCCATTTTACCTTTCCTGATATCCCCAAGGTGTTCCATAATTCTTCTTTTGACTACTCTTTTAGTCTGACTGATGTACCACATGGGTAGTGCACAACCACACCCCAAAGTGTACACCACGCATGAGGTATGACCATCAAAACACCCCCGTGATCGATGAATCTTGCTATTGATTCTCTCCTTCCAAATTTCTGACATCACAGCATACCTTACATCTCCCACAAGGGTGAGCGCCCTTCCTGGATCCCACATAATTATAAACTCTACTATTCAGGATCGCCTTCAAATATGAACACCTGCTATAGGAAAAAGTAACTTTTTCAGGAAACAAATGACCTACTTCACTATCCTGTTTTACTACGGGCCAGAACCTGCTAACTGTGTCTTGAATATGCTTTGAAAATTCAGAAAATCTATTGACATAGAAAATGTCCTCCACAGGGCTAGTGGACTCCCCCCAACCTTGTCTTTGATCTCATGTTCCTACTAGATGAGGCTTGATCTAACATCTGCAAATCTTCCAAAATACTATTTTCAGCTTCCATGAGAATTTTTTGAGAATACCCTCTCATTGCTCAATTTATTCCTCATTTTTTGCAAATTCAAATTGCATTTGAGATTTATCACAAGTGTTATTACTAATATGCTTATATTCCCCATAGGGGAGTGAATTCAGTAGATGGGTGGGATGCATGCTCTCTGCGCTTAAAAAATGATTCACTGCAGTTTCTTTAGTAAAATGTCTATATGAGATCTTATTCATACCATCTACAAAGTATTCTACGTCCAAAAACTGCATGATTTTCTTATGTGTTCTGTGAGTAAAATCCAGTCCAAATTCATTGGAATGTAACTCATCCAGAAACGCAGTAAATTCACTTTCCTCCCCTTTGCAAATGAACACCAAATCATCTATAAAGCACTTAAACACCACCATACTACGTTGGAAAAAAATTACTGTTGTAAATATATCTATTCTCAAAAAGCCCCATAAAGATAATGGCATATGAGGGTGCGAATGCCGCACCCATCGCAGTCCCTGATTTTTGTAAGTAAAACTGATTTTCAAAAGCAAAAAAAATTGTGTGTTAACACAGATTCTAATAATTGCAGGCAAAATTAGTCCTAGGTCCCTCACCCATCACTCTGGCACATGCCTCCAATCCCCATCTAGTTTGGATGTTAGTGTACAATGATCTCACATTTACACATGCCCAATAGTAATCCTCCAACCATGGCATGCTCCTTACAATATCTGAAAAATCTTTACTGTTTCTTATATGTGATGGAACTTTAAGCACGTATCTTCAAATGCTCATCTAAAAAAATCCCAACATTCTGCAAATATGAACCCACCCCAGATACAATCAGTCTGCCAGGTGGGTTTGTGAGATCTTTATGTACTTTTGGAATAACAAAAAACTGGCATGCCTCGGTTCCTTAACAAATAGTCTTCTAACATCTTGTGGGGTAAAAAAGCCCAGTCTTTCACAACGTTCCAACTTTTTCAAAAGTTCTTCCTTAAAGTTATCTAGGGGACAAGAAGGTAATCTTTCATAAACTACCCCATCCGATAACAGATCCTCAGCCATTTTTCTGTATTTGTCTCTGGACATGATAACCCAATTGCCCCGCTTGTCAGCTTGAGTATATACGTAAGCATCATTATTGCCACGTAGAAATTGTACTGCATCCCATTCCCTTTTATTTAAATTATACATTCTCTTCCTTTTACAAAATTCCTCATACTCTACCCGTAATTGCTTGCAAGGTGTACTTTCAAAAAGAGTAATGGCTGCTGAGGTTTTTGGAGTGCGAAAAGAGCTAACATAAGGGACATTGGGAACTACAAGCTTACCATATCTCGTACAAAAACCTATTCCAGAAACACCACCAGGTACTCATGCATTGACATTTTCAACTTCTTCACATGCAAAATTTCAAATGAGTCATTCTCATAGATAGATAAATCCAGTAATGGATCAGAATCATTAATAACACTATCAACAGAGACATCCTGTCTTGGTTTCTTACCATAGAATGCCCTCAAGTTAAGTTTCCTACAGAAACGACCCACTTCTAATAACACATCCCCAAGAGTGGGGAAAAAAGTTGTACCAAATTTCATGCCTTTCAGAAAAACATTACGCATGTATGTATCAATTTCTAAATTTTTATAAATTAATGATATTTAAATTAGAGGACTCATGTCCCTGTACATCTTGAAATAAGACAAGATTGTGCTCTAAACTGTGATTAACTTCCAGAAATACATTGCCCCCTAAGTGCATATTACTTGCAACACCCCTCGTCGTAACAACGTTACAGTCCACTAATGGCAAAATGTTATCAAGTCTATTTTCTCTTGTTCTGCCATCTCTGACCCCCTTTTATTCCTGTTCTGTGAGCTCAAATGTTGACCACTGCTTTGTGTGTCCTGTTGGTCTTGCTGACCTCCATCTTTTCACGTCATGTCTTCAAACGACACATTCTTTCTCGGACCCGGCCCTGTATCTGATGATGAAACAGAGGAATCTCGCGACGAACGAGAAATGGACCTTGGTTTTCTTAAGGAAGATCTCCCTCTCCGTGGTTTATGCTGTCACTGGAAAATAAGATTATTCTGATAATCCTTAATGTCTCTTTCTAATTTGTTACATTTTCGCTCGATAACCTCTTGTTCCAACTTATTAACCTGTTGCAATATCTCCTGCATTTTTGCTGAGAAGACACTACCTGACACTTCCACCTAACCTTGACTATCCAAAAGTCAAACTGACACCCAACACATGGGTTACTTTCCTAGTGACACAATTAGACTTGGTTCAAAAGAAGACTTTTTTGTCAAAGTACAAAGTTATATTCCTGTCACAATACTTCCACCAAGTGCACAGCCATCACACCATAACAGCAAGGAAGTTTCTGAAAATGCTGGGCTACAAGGCTTCATGTATCATTTGACACACAGATTTGGTGTGCAGTGATGGATCTTTTTGCTTCCTCAATAAACCTGCTGAACAGCAAGATCTGTTCAACCAGAGAGGAGCATGGAGAACAAAATCCTTTTAACTCGACAGACCTGTTTCCTCTCTGCCTTCTCTCCCAGTTACTCATACTTTCCAGGGTATTGCAGAATGTGAGGGGAAACAGGCCAAGGACAATATTAATTGCTCCTTACTGACCCAGGAAACAGTGGTTTGCCCTTCCTTGTCACCCTCAGTGAAGGGAGAATCAGAACCACTACCACAGTCCATGGATCTCCCAATCAAGAGCAAGGGTTCTGTCATCCATCCCAACCAGAGGACACTCAGTTTGACAGCTTGGATGCTTGGTTATTGATCCTGTCCAGGCAGTCTTTTTCAGAGGACATGTTAGCAATTCTAAAAGAAGCTAGAAAGACAAGTACCAAAAAATCCAGAAAATGGAAAGATTTTCTCTCTGGTGTAAGACCAAATGTATTCTTCCTGCCATGATAAGTTAGAAAAGGTCCTAGAATACCTCAGCCACTTGTATAAACAAGGCATATCTTACTCAAGTGTAAAAGCGCATGCCTCAGCCATGTATGGCTGCCTGTCCACATTCCATCCTGTACACATTCATCCCCACATGAAACAGATTCTAAAAGGAATCTTATATCTCAAGCACCCCCCCCCCCACCAGGTGACAGCTTACACCCACATGGGACCTAAATTACATGTAAAACAAACATTTCCACCCTTTGAACCAGCAGTCTTGCCCCCCCCCCCAACTACTTACTTGGAAAACTGCCCTACTACTGGCACTCACCTCAGTCATATGTATATTTGAGTTGTAAGCCCTTATGTATAAGGAACCCTTTCTTATTTTCCACAAGGACAGAGTAAACTTGAGAACTAACACCGCCTTCATGCACAAGGTGGTATCAGAAATCTTCTTAAATTAGACTATACACCTTACTGAGTTCTTTCCAAATCCCTAGAACCACTCATTGAATGTATACAGACAAATAAGATTTTACCTCCACAGGACTATACTTCCAAACAGATCTGATCAACTTTAGGGGTCATTTGCTGAAGGAAATGAGGGGAGAGATGTGGGGTAGCAGATCATCTCAAAATAGCTACCTATATTGTGTTTGGTTACACACACCATGGTAAGCAAATACCTGTCAGAGTCAGGGTTCATTCCTCCAGTGCAAAGGCAGCCACCACATTATTTTTCAAAGGGACACCAACCCAGTCTATTCTGGAAGGAGCTATGTGATCTTCTATACACGCCTTCACCTTTGGTATTACCCTCCGATCTAGAGCTGGGTTTGCCTTTCCTATGCTGCTGAACCTGGTGTCCTAGGTGCACAATGCTCTCTAGCCACATCAGGAACATAGCTTTGGGAGTTCTTCCAGGACTAAGTACTGCAGCATTGACTACAGACAACATAGTACAGTTGTGTTGGTAGCTTACCATAACTGTAAATGTTCAGATACTTCAATGTTGCAGTACCCGTTCTCTCCCCCTAGCTTATGTCCTTCTGCTGCTGGGGTTGGGTGGGTAATCTCCCTGTCACTTTCCCATGCCACCTTCCTTCCTTCCTTCATCAAACAAAGTGATAGTTACTATCATTAGGATCAGTGGGGCAAGTTGTGCTCTGCCTGAGGAACATTCAGACTTTGGTACCTTGGGCAAGAAAGACCTGAAGATGGTGATGGCCAATGACACTTTATAACACTAATATCCTGACATTGACCAGGAAAGATGTCCACCGGTTGGGGAATGGTGAAATCCTCTGCTGTTCATGCCAACTGCAGGCTTCTGCATGGCAAGAAGTCCCAAGACTAAGTACTGCAACATTGATCTGCTTGAACATCTACAATTATGGTAAGTTACTAACTGTACTTTCTGGCTTCTGAATTCACATCTTTCATACCAGATATTCTGATATATTTCTTCAGAGAGCAACCCTGTCATTATATTTTTCCTTTTAGGTCCCCTTGATATGTCATTACTATTACTGATAAGTTTGCAGTCCCTGCCACTGAATAATATTCTCTGCTGAAAGCTTATTTCTTTCAAAGTCCTGCTAAGCCCCATAACTGTAGATGTCCTTCTTTTCTCATGTTGCCGCATTCTTACATACAGGATCCTCCACCTCAGCAACCCAAACGTCCGGCTCTTATACTAAAGCTTAGCCTGGCTGCTGTGGGACGTCACACCCTGGGCCCATAAAGCATGGGCCATAAATGTGACGTTCGCATGCACAGACCTCAGAACTTCTCTGTCGTAGTGAAGCGTCACCTTGCTCTTTCTGCTCTGCGCTACTGAGTACATTAAAGATAAGTACCCCATTGGGGAATCTTTCTTTATTTTTTCCAGGCTAAGCTTAGGATGCGGTTTATCTGTTATTAGCTGATTCCAGGAGGGGAAATGTAAGTGTGGTTGGCAAATTCCTCAGAAGATACACATGACCTCTGCTTGTTTTGATTATGGCCATCCTATAACCATACAGCATATAAAATATGGCAGTTGTTTGTCCCTAAGATGCTACGCAACCGTCTGGCAGCCCTCAATCTGTTTGTAGAAAACAGACATCTGAAGTGCCTTGCCCTCAGTATGGATCCTGAACCTTCCATCCAGGCAGAGCTGCCTAAAAAGAAAGCCAAGGTCTCTAGGCCTGATGCTGTGCCCCTGACTTCAGACATCCCGCCAGCTTTTGGTCTAGGGGCTGAGGAACGTCTGATAGGACTGGTGACTTTGGCGGGTATGATTTTGGATGCCACTCTTGCTTCTCTAGCCGCACGTCCGCAGAGGTTTCTGTAACTTAGGTCTCCGTTGATGTCGAGGGGGAACCCAGCTCGCCCGTATGTCCACCATTACCCACTTCCTAGGAAGGTGCTATGACCCCAAGCCTGACATCTGATTCCAGGTCCTTAGCCTCTCAGATTACTCATAAGATTCCTTCTCTCAAAAAGAAACAAAAGACTAGGCATTTATCTCCCCCAGTGGAAGATCAGTCTGACTGGCAGGCATTTTTCCAGTCAATATTTCAGGCCTTTAAGGCCCTGAGGCCTACTGCCTCACATACTCCTCCCTTGCCAACTTTATGTCCCAAGGCTGCCTCTGCTAATTCCATTCCTCCTCCACAGACTCAAGAGGAAGACTCTTCATCTTCTTCCTCTGATAAATCTCTTAGCTGGCCTCTCCCCTAGAGTACTGCTCCCCTGATGAGGACTCATTGGAAGGGGACTCCCTACCAGAAGACATAACTTTTGGGGACTCCTCACCAGAAGACATAACTTTTGGGGACTCCCCACCAGAAGGCATAACTTTTGAGGAGACTGTCTCCAAAATGAGAGAATATTTCAGGTGGGACTCCATCCAAATGACTGAGGTGCTGAAGAGATACTTTGAACTTCTGCAGAGGGAATCCCCCTCTCCTTCTGCTATTACTCCAGTCATTCCTGCATACTTGGACGCCTTTGACTCTGCTTCCAAGACCCCAGAATTCCAGCCACCAGACCCAAAAAGACCAGACAGTTTCTACAAAGTTCCTGATGATTATAAACATCTTATCAAATCTCCCAAGGCAGACCCAGCTGTGATTGCTGTGGCTGCAGACAAACAGTCTAGGCAGATCCCAGCCTCTTTTTTGCTGCCATCAGATAAGGACAGTAAGGTGATGGACAGACTGGGAAAGAAGATCTACACTTCCTCAACCCTGGCCGTGAAGGCTGTCAATTACCAGACACATATAGTAAAGTATTCCCTAGATCTAGTTTCCCAGGCATCTAGCCTACTCTCCTCTATGCCTGACTCCCCAGGTAAGCCTGAGGTTGCCTCAAAACTTTGCCTAAAAGCACAAGTAGCCAGGAATTCAATAAAATGCAGCTACGATGCTGCTGAAGCCTCAGCCAGGTCAGCTGCATCTGTCATACGTAGGTATTCCTGGTTTAGACTTCAACCTCTGCCAGATGACTTCAGAAACAAGATTTTGGATGTCCCCTGGACAATGACTTCCTTTTTGACAAGCAATCTGCAGAACTTTTCAAAACTCTGCAGAAAAAAAGTAAGAAACTACAGGACCTGAAGCATTTACTTGTATCCCCAGTTCCTAATTTCTGTAGGAACTACCCAGCAAAACCAAGCTTTGTTAGAAAGGCACCTGCTCCCTCTTCTTCTTCAAAGCCAAGGAAAGGAGCCAGAAAACCCTCATCCACTAGGACTAGCTCTTCTCACACTACTTCCAGGCAGCCTTTCCAGATAGACCTAACCGTGTGTGACTGGCTAAGTACCCTGCATCGTCTGCCCACCTCTCTCACTGCCTTCCCTTGTGGCAACAAATCACCTCAGACAACTGGGTTCTTTCAATTGTGGAAAAATGGTATTTTATGACTTGGCAAGAAAGACCTTTGTCAAAAGGCATTCCCCTCCCTCCAAAAAAAAAAAAAGAATCTTCAAGGAACTATAGAGAGGGTCCCTCCAGGATAAGAAGGTCTAGGTTTTTATTCCAGGCTCTTCCTGGTTCCCAAAAAGGATGCCCCGTGGAGACCCATCCTGGAACTGTCTCTCCTAAACCTCTTTCTGCATGTACTTTCCTACCACACGCTGTCCCTACAAATCCTTCTTCCACTTTTGACACCCAGTGCCTTCATGGCCACTTTGGACCTGAAAGAGGCTTACCTTGACAACCCTATCCACCCAGATTTCTGCAAGTTCCTGCAAGGCCATTTACTTTGTATGTTAATACTGACAAAGAAATCATTCTGATAATTGTTCCACATTATACATGACAGTTCTTTTGAATGTATGATTTCATCTTGCAGCTTGCATGAACACACCAGTGTTTGGCAGGCTGGTCCTTAATATCACTAGCATATTCAACAGGCACTGATAAAACTTCTACTTACCTCACATTTAAGATGCCTGACTGCCTACTGCCTAAAACTACTTTATGCTCATTGCAGAATTATCTGCAGTTTATATCAGGAAACTTTTTTTACAAATGTCAGTAATAACAAAACTGTTTTTCTAAAAGTCACTTCTTTAGTTCATTCAGTATCATCCTAAACACAAATGAAATAAAAGTGCATTGAAAATTTACAGTTTTCTCACCAGTTTAACACAGTCAGCAAACATCCATTATATTTCATCCACTTCTTGTAGAACAACAGTTGTATATATCTAAATAAAGGTTTACTGTTGAAACGAAAAATAAACTTTTTTGTTTGCTTGCATCACCGAAAAATAACGTCTGATCAGAAACCTCTAGTCCTACACTATGTCGAATGTCAGTTGTCTGTCCACATTCGATGTAATTCAAAATAGCTTTAGGTGACATCGGTCACCCAAGCTACTCAGCTTAACTTGCCGTTAGACTTTCACGTCAACAGCGCAAGTTTTTTTTACTGTTTTGCAGGGGGGGAGCAAGTCCCCCTGCACCCCCCACACCCCCTGCAAAGTATATATACAACTCCGGGATCGCAGTACAGTGAGGAAGAGGGTAAATTCCCTGTTCCTCACTGTACCATGATCTCCATTCACATTACCACACTCAGACTACCAAATCACGCTTTGCATTCATTATTGTGAATTTGTAGTAGTTTGGTTCAACATTGTGCCTCTTTGAAACTGTACTTTAAACCACATGCCTTTCGATCCCCTGCAGTACAAGATTGCAATAGTAAACCCTAAACTACATGTAGTGGGATTGGTGCTTTACAGTTTTCCTACTTATTCTCTAAAATCACTGTGCTGCTGGTAGTCTTACTGATTTTATTTTATTTTGAGCTTTTTAACTTGGGTAGAGAACTGATCAAAAAAGACGAATTTCAGCCTAAGAGAAGGAACTGTAGCATCTCTCAACACAGGTCTCTGGTTTGAGCCCACTGTATTCCTGATTCTTCTGGTCAGCTCCTGGACTTTTTTTCTGTCAAACATTTCCTTTGGAACAGTAGGAAAGTGGTCTGTCATCTCTTTTTAAGAAAACTCATGTTTAGCTACTCCTTCCTTCTTTTCAATCTCTTGATTTATGTAGTTTTGTCTTCTCCTCTGAATGACTACTTAAAGATTTTTGTGTTTTTTTCCTGCCTTTTGCCATTTTACTTTATGTATTTCTCCAGTGTCCTACTTATTTTAAAAACCTCTGAGTGCATTACATTTTTCCTCTAAATTATTTGAAGTAATCTCCTCTACTAAAGCTGCAGCTTAAACTACTGTTTACTAAGCAGTTGTGAGAGTCTTCCTAACTAGAGCTTTTTCTTTTCTGGTTAATTTTCTGTTACGTTTTTTAAATTTCTTATTTGCTGGCATCTGGGCAGTGTAATAATAATAGTAACACCCATTTATTAACCAGATTGCTCACTGGACGCACAGTTTCTTTTCAGGTGTGACCCGTGAGCAATGATTTGTTATGTGACTTGCTCAGAATCACACATTATGCAAATGAGGTCTGAGAGTATTAAATCTAGCACCACAGGAAATACAGCTAACAGCCTTAACCAGCTGCACCAACAGCCAGGCAAATCATTCACCAGTAACGGGATTTTGCTGAAACTGACAACTTTTACTGGTTGTTTAAATAATTTCTTGATTTTTATGCTGGAGAGCTCTACTCAGTGTGTTGCTCAGTCAGCTGCCATAGTGGAAGACAAGAGCCATTGCAAGTTAATATTTAGGCTGATGTTTTAAATTAGATTTTTGTTTTCAGTTTTTACAAATGAAGGAGGTTGGGGGCTCTAATTTGGGTATATTAATTTGAGTTGAGGAATGTTGGATTTGATGGAGAGGGAGAACAAACTAGTATAATCTGAAAAAGGTAGTCAAAAATTTTGGTAAGTTCTAGGAAGATGATGGCTGCAATGAAGAGGTGACGAGTTGTGCAATATTTTGCATTAGGAAATGGGTAGATTGCACAGACAATACACTATTGGAGAACAGACTTTATCCAAGGGAGTTCATGTAAGATGAGAATTGTACATCGTTTTCAGCTTCACGGCAGCATAGTACCATAAATCACGAAGTGAGGAAAAAGAAAACAAACGGCTTGCTTAATGTGGCATTTTAGTAAGCATAAAAAATAAGTAAATAAAATATGTCAATAGAAAGAAAACTAAAGCAGATGACTCTGCTAACAAAAGTAACTGTAGAGGAGTTACAAGAACTTGCCATCTTAGTTTCCCTTTGCTAGCTGCTGGTTAAAGTGACTTGTTTAGTAAGCAGGGTAAACCAAAAGAAGTAGTAATGGAGTTTTGTGTGTGTGTGTGTGTGTGTGTGTGTGTGTGTGTGTGTGTGTGTGTGTGTGTGTGTGTGTGTGTGTGTACGCATGTGTGTGCGCATGCATGTGCACATACGTCTTAATTTCTTTGCTAAGGAATTCTGGACAAAACCAACAGTACTGGAGCAGCAAAGTCCCAAAATCAGGGATAATTTTTAAATTTTACCCAAATTCAGCAAAAGAATTAATAGATCAGTAGGTTGGGAATCAGTATTCTTTTTTTTTTTGAACATGAAGACGTACGGAACAATAATGGCAGGATTTATTGACTAACTATAGTCCTCACAGATTTACTAAAAAATCAAATATATTTTAAGTGACAGGGCAAAGATATGATGCAAAATCAGGAATATTCTACAAAATCGGGGACATCTGAGAGGTATGTTGGCAGAAGGACATGCATTGCTTTACACTGTATATGTATTTTTTCATTCATTTGATCACAGTAAGACGTTTAAGGTGTAGACAGCGAGAGAAGTGGCTTTAGTTACTGGACACTTATGTTTGTGTGCGTGCATGTGCATATGCACGTGTGCAAGTCTCTCTGTGCGTCTGCATGTGTGCTTGTAGATGTGCATCAGAGTTTCTCTATAAGTGTGTGAGATTGTCTGACTGCCTTTGCCTCTGTATCTGTTAATGTGTGTGTATATGTATGTTAATGTGTTGAGGAAGAACTATTTTACATCAAAAATATAAACAAAATGTAAAAACTAATAAAACAAATGCAAACCAATTTTAACAGCCAGTTTTCTAAGTGCAATAATGCCTTCTAGGGTTGGCATTATGGGGAAAGTAATGAGCCTTCTAAGGGTGGTGAGGTCTGATGCCTATAGTTTCTTATTCTTTCCCCCAGTAACACTCAACTTCTCAGGCATTACTGCTTGCTTGCTTGCATTTTACCTCATGTTGCTTGGTTTTCAGTTCATTTATAGGCTTGGATGCCTTCTGAACATGTCCTGCATATGACTGGCTCTAAATAGAAATCTGCAAAAGCAACAGAGACCTCCAAAGCAGACATCCAGGCAACCTCCACAACCCATTACCAACCTTGAAACATATACTTCACATAATCAGTGTGCCACGCAATCACAGCCCTTAAGGCAAAATAAAATACCCAACACACTAGTGATAAGCGACTCTATAGTCAGGCACACTGATGTCCCACTAACTAGGCTAGACAAGGAGAAGGTTACAGTTAGCTGCCTGTCGGGCGCCATGATCCGCCACATAACACAAGCACTCAGGTCACTCCAGAACAAGTACAAATACGACTCTGTCATTGTCCATGTTGAGGTGAATGACCTGAGACGTACCTCCCTGGACTACATGAAAAGAGACATGGAAGAGCTCTCTGATCACGTAGCCCAGGCTGGTATGACCCTAAGTAGCATCCTGCCCTCACCAAGAATGATGCCACAGTATAAAGAAAAAATTATCAATTTCAACAATTGGCCAAGTTTCTGGTGTCATTCAAAGGGGTTCCAGTATCTGTCCACCTGGGATGACATGCTCGACAAGCCGCTTTGTTTCGCAAGAGATGGCTTGCACCTGTCACCCTTAGGGTTTCGAATACTGGCCAAGGCTTTTGCCGCCTCCATAGTGCCTTTTTTTAGGCAAGGCTTAAAAGACAAACCCACCACCGTAAATAGCACAAGTAACCAAAAATTGAGGGTAATGCTACTCAACGCCAGAAGTCTAAACCTCAAAATGCATGCACTCGAGGCACTCCTCAGTCTGGAGAACATCGATATCTGTGCAGTAACAGAAACCTGGTTTACGGCTCCAGAGAGCACCCCGGCACTACCACGCTATAACTCATACCATACTTTTCGGCCACATAACCCGGACTGAAACACAAAAGGTGGGGGTGTATCCATATTCATCAAGGATATACCCACACCTCCAGGTGAGTGGCACAGCACGATGCCTCAAAGATCATCCATGTGCAACTAACAATGGGAAAAACTGCAATTCAAATTCCAGCTTGCTACAGATCACCCACCATGACCCAGGACCCCCATTCCGCATTTCTGCAGACACAGGAAAATATGATGGTCCTGCCAAACACCCTAATATTGGGTGATTTCAATTACCCAAACATTAACTGGGAGAACTACTCAAGTACTAACTCCCTTGCCCAATGCTTCTAGAATTTATAAATTCGAATGCTCTGGATCAACTGGTCATCACTCCCAACAGAGGTGACAACATATTGGACCTGGTCATCACCAGTATGGGCGACTGGTGTTCCACACTGGAGATCAACCCCTCATTGGTTAGATCAGACCATAGACTAATCACTCTGGATATCCACATTCCGCCCCCACTCCCAATCAAGAAAACCACCGTGAAAAACGTTTCAAAAGCAAACTTCACGTTAGTCAAGACCGAGGTGGAAAGGTTCACAGCTCCCATGCTAAAAGACAACGCTGTCCAGGCTGCTGAATCCCTTACAATGGCACTCTGTGAGCACCTGCAAGAATGCATGGATCATGCTATCCCAAACAAAACCAAGACTCACTCCTCCAAGAAAAGGAAACCAGTCTGGTGGACCCCTGCCATAAACAAGCTATACAATAGAAGGAGGAAACTAGTACAGAAAAGAGTAAAATCCCAAGAAGGAAAGACATCCCTGATCAGTATCAGCAAGAAACTACGATCCCTCATAAAATCATCCAAGGCTAGCTTCGAAAGAAAAATTGCCAAGGTCTCCAAAGATAACCACAAAGCGTTCTTCAGCTGTGTCAAGAACCTAAGTGGAAACTCTCAGATCTGCTCTGAGTTAGTGCAGAATGGCACAAAGTGCACTGAACTGACTGATATTGCCAACATTCTGGCAGACAGGTTTAGTGCAGACTTCACCCCCTCTCACCCTCTAAAGGGCCAATAACCATACCAGAAGAATGTAGAGCCCCGGCAATCACTGACACACAGGTTAAAACAGCCCCATCCAAAACCAAAAACACAGCTTCAGTGGGACCGGACGGTGTCCCAGGCTGTGTCTTACATGAGCTCCAAAATGAACTAACCCCTCATCTAAACATACTGTTCAGACTCAGCCTATCTACAGGCTATGTATCCATAGAGTGGCGCACAGCAACAGTTATCCTGCTCCGCAAAGGTTGAGCCACAATGGACCCCAGGAACTATCGCCCTATAAGCCTAACTAGCTTGGTCTGCAAGGCTATGGAGCGCATCATCATGGAACTCATTAACAGAGACATTGGGAACCTCCAAACATTGGACCCTACCCAGTTTGGCTTTAAGGGCAGATCATGCCTCCTAAACTTGGTGGACTTCTTTGAGACAGTTGCCAAGGCTTTAGACGAGGGAAAGAAGGTCCACACAGCCTACCTAGACCTCGCAAAGGCTTTCGACACCATGCCCCATTCTGGTATTATAGACAAGCTCACCAGCCTGAACATAAACCCCTACGTCACGAGATGGGTTGCCAATTGGCTCATGGATAGAACCCACATGGTGAGAGTTACAGGCTGTAGGTCCGACTCTAAACCATTTACAAGTGGCGTCCCCCAGGGCTCAGTCCTGGGACCCCTCCTGTTTGGTATATACTTCTTAGAGGTACAGGTAAGCACAGGAGGACTATGGCTGACCAAGTTCGCAGACGACTGTAAACTGGGGGCCATAATTGACTCTCCAGTTGGTACAGACATCCTCCAGAAGGGTCTCACTGAGACAGATACCTGGTGTCAAAATGATGGCTTCAAGCTAAATGCCAAAAAATGTGTAGTCATCCCCTTTAGAAAAAACAAAGTACCTGCGAACTACCACATACGTGGTAGTCCCCTAAATACAGAAAATGTAATAAGGGATCTGGGGACCCAAGTAGATAGTAATCTCTCCTTTGATAATCATTTTGCCAAGGTGGTTAGAAAATCCTTCTATTTGGCCCACCTAATGACAAAAGGGTTCGCATCTAGAACAAAAGAGGTTATTGTCCCCCTCTACTCATCCCTCAACAGACTTATCATAGAGTACAATGCCTCATTTGGGATGTACCTTACAAGACACCTGAAACAGCTGGAAAGACCACAGAAGTACCTCACCAAGAGGATTACTGGCCTCAAACATATGCCCTATGCAGCCCAACTGAAGAAACTCCAGTTGTACTCGGCTGCATACTGCTTACTCAGAGGTGATCTCTGCCTGACATACAAGGCCATGTCCAACCCAGAATTGATGGACATGCTCCACCTAAAAAAAAAAAAACAAATCCCCGAGAGCCACACGCTCTAGGGATCTAAACCTCACTACAACGATAAATAGGACTTGCTTTAGGGATAGATTCCTGTCCCAGAGACTCCCCATGCTTTGGAACAGGATTCCAATCTACATTAGGCTGTGCCCCTCACTAACACTCTTCAGGAGAAACCTTGACGAGTGGATGGAAAACAGAAAATTTACCCCCGGGGATCACTGCAGTGGCTCTGCTGAACAGAGGCACAGGGAACTAATCTAAGGGGGCGGCGAAAGCCAACACATTCTGGCTAGGCTTATAGATGCCCTCGGGCAGATAGCCTAGTACTTACCTATGAACCTATGTATGTCCATCTAGATTATCAGTGGCAACTTCAGTTTCTCCCCATAGGTTGGAGTTCCTTCCAGCTGCATGTAGGTGTGTATGTTTTATGGGATGGACTGGCATCGAGATGTTCAGGATCAGTTCCATGCCATGAACTCGGTGTCAGCTGGGACGTGCTTTGGCTACCACATGACCCTGACTACGATAAAACAGGTACTGGAAGATGAATGAATGATGAGAAAAATAAGGGATGATTAATAATTTACTTTGTATCTTATTTGATGCGTTGTTTATGAGGGATGATGTGCTGGGGTGACTGGAATTAGCTATATTATTGCATTCATGTAAAAAGGGATGATGATCAGAACAAGTAATTACAGACCATTCAGTTTAATCTCTGTTAGAAAAGGTTATGAAGACAATGTTAAAAGAAGAAAAATGATTTATGATACATGCCAGTACAGGTTTTCTATAGTGAAGTCTTGCATGATTAATTAGAAACACTAGAATGCAAAAGTGAAATTATATATTTTCTGACCAGCGTAGGTTTTCCATTACAGTTACTTAAGCATTTAGACTGAGGAGAACTTTATTTTCTGTTTGTGAACTAATAACATTGTTCCTTTTTTCTACCTGTAATGTGGAAGAGATTACCGAAATCTTGAATCTGGTACTTCTGTCAGCTGCCTAGTATTACAAAAAGCCTTTTGCGTGGCTAGTCAAAGACATTTGTAGTCATTTTCCTGGACTAGTCAATTCAGTCATGCTAAAATGTAAAGTGTAGCCTGCCTGTGTTATATTTTTGGTTTCTCTTGTAGTAGCATCCCTAGTGTTCAGTTACTGTCCCCAAGCAGAATATACTGGGATTGTCCTTTTGTTTAATTTTGCCTGCTTTTGAGCTGGCATGTGTGTGTGAAAGTTTGTGGTACAGTGAGGAGTGGGAATTTACCCTTTTCCCACTATTGTGCAATCTGTCAGTTGGTATATAGAAGTAGTAGGGGGTGTTGGGGTGGGGCTTCCCCACTGCGTAACATAGATTTTAGTTTTTTGTATG
The DNA here is from genome assembly GCF_019279795.1 of Protopterus annectens. NCBI lineage: Eukaryota > Metazoa > Chordata > Ceratodontiformes > Protopteridae > Protopterus > Protopterus annectens. The sequence continues at coordinate 996,111,577 of NC_056748.1, read as the reverse complement.
TGCCACTTCTTCTGAGTTGTGATCTTTTGACATTATTTTTAGGTCTGAGGTTTTGGTTTTCGAAAAGGGTTTATATAATCGGTGTAATTTTGTTAACAAATTCCTGGTCTGGTTTGTGTGTGTTGCTTTTCATTTCTGTTATACAGTCTTCATTATCCGCTTTAGTTCCTTCACAATCAGTGCAAGCTGTATTTAGTAGACCTTTCTGTGTGTACTTTGTATACAGTGCACAGCTTAAATTGTTTGATGAATAATGATTTGTATTTTTGAGTGCATGACACTTTTGTAAACTGCCTAGGTTTAATTAATTTGTTCCTCGGTCCTTTTAACCTTATGCCTGTCAATCGTCAGTCTCCCTCCAAGCAGTGTGCTAGCCTTTCCCTTCATGTTAGCTAAGTGAAGCAGCATCCATTAACCATGGAGGGTTCCCCCTTTGCAGTGCAGATCAACCCTTCAGTGCATTGCCATCTGTCATTGATTTGTGTAGCAGGTGAGAATGCTGACACATGGAGCAGCCATTATGAGAGACTAATTTCATATGCATCTTAACTTCGTACCCTACTATGTCCCTGTCATGTGTGCCATTGAAGCACGGTACACAGTACTCTATTAACACGTAAGCAAGGAAATGTACATGTGCTGAATATAGCTACTGTGTGCATTTACTGCTTGGTGTGACTGAATATAACACAAGCCTACTTGCTGCTGCTGTATTATGCTCTGTTTTCACTAGGAGTCATTACAGCCATGGGTTGAACTATAGTCATTTCTGAAAGATGGGTGAGCCAACACCTACTACATATTTCCACCTCCACTCACTGGCTTATTCATTGCCTAGGATACTGAGACAAGTTCTGGCTGAAAATTAGTCCTTCACTGTATTTGGTTAGACAGGATATTGATTGGTCATTATAATATACTTGTCTTGTGAGTTATATATGTGTACCGGGATGAGTAAGACAACATTTTATCTTCCTCTTTAGTGCATTTATAAATATAGTGTTTTGATTTCATTTGCATTTTCTTAGATTTTTGTGTATTTTTAACTGCTTACCATGTGCACAAGAAAGCAACAACCATTTTTATTGGTGTAAAAGCTGGTCTTAACAAATCACAGTCTGGTGATACCTTGTACCTGTCCATTACGTTACCGTCTGTTCGTCTTTACCAGAGACATGACTGTCTGATGTATTCTAACTAGCAAGTGACTACAAGTGTTGGGCCCATCGACCCCTGATTACTCTGGGGGAGGGGGGTTCTTTACGTTGTAGCTGTATCCCCATGGTGGTTGATGGCTGGTGGTTTATGTGCTGTCAGATTGCTGCAGCTTATAAGCATGCTTATTTAATTTGTTGTAATGGATGGCAGTGATTTTTTGTCACTTTTGATGTATGTACAGGATTTTTATTTATATGAAGGAGTTTCACTGGATTTTACTCAAGTGAATTTGTGAAGCAGTGCAGGTATATTCTCTTACCTTGACAAATAAGTTTTGCTTACATTCAACATCTGGGCATTTCTTAACCTGTTATGGACATCACACTCATATTTGTACATTTAAATGCAGTGTCCAGCTCTGGAAGGCTTCAGTTGTTCCATTACAAAGGCTGCGGAGTTGTTGAACCCTTACTTGTGCAACACGTCTGTCTGAAGTGTTTCATGGCTCCGAAAGTGCTACTGTTGTCAGCTATCCAAATCGAGATGTGTGTTTACTAGCATATAGCCTATGATTTGCCACCGCTGTCGGAGACATTTACCCCCAAAATGCTGTACCTTATATGTGCTTTGTAGTTCTAACTCTCTACTGCTCTTAAGGTATGCAGTGCCAGTTAACTGCAATCTGTAGCATTGCTCAGATCTCAGAATGCAACATATGTTTCTACTTAACATGTACTTAAAACCATTTAAGGCTGGATCTTGTTTTAGTCTTGTCCCATGGAGAAGTAGTCTTCATTTACTATTCCTTATTTAGTTACTATGTAATCTGCAGACTATCCTCTGACTTTTATTCTGTGAGAAAAAAAGACTACAAATGTTTTACATTTTCTTTTTTTAAAGGGAAGGCATCTAAAGTTGGTGGAGAACCAGGAATCACAAGAGCAGTTCTTTCTAGAATTCAGGTAATTTCATATATTAACAGTGTGGCTTTCATAAATGTATTTGTTTATTGTTAGAGTTCATTGTCTCCCACAACTTTTCCATTGTTCATTTTTGTTGCGATACACTTGTAAAACAAAAAAAAGAACAAAAGTAATACTTTTACTGGTGAATAAGATTGGGTAAAGTCTGTTGAGACCACACAAGGTCCTAGCTGCCTAAGCAGCTGACATGACTACTTAGTTGGCGCAGCTGATTTACATTTTACTAGTATCTGGGTAGTGAATTGCACTGACTCTTCCCCCCTATCTTTGAAAGAGTTCCTTCTCATATCATTTCTGAGCTGGCTCACCTCAATGAACTGCATGTGCTCCCCTTCTCTTTTGTTTGTTTTGAATTCCTCCCACCCCGGATTTTATATGTTCAGATTATGTCGCCCTGTCCGGCTTGTTTACTGGATATATGCATTCATCATCTCCAGTCTGCTTTGATAGTCTGGTTTCTCCATCCTGTTACCCATCTTAGTAGTCCTCCTGTAGGTAACCTCCCCTCCAATCGTTACTGCTGTCTGGCATTGGGTAGTATGACCTCACTTTCTTTTTGGGTGACAGAAGTATAGAATCATAGTGTTTTGTATCAGGTGAGTTATTTAAGTAAATGAAAAGGTGTTTTGCATGTGCTTTATGTGGGTTGCCTTAAAAGATACTTTTCAGTATTTTATACCAGAGCAATGAACCTGCTGGGTGTCCTTTTCCTGCATCCTAGCCAGACTCATTAAAACCCATTAAAATTTGAGAGCTGAATATAAAGTTCACCTTGTCCCAAAGTTTTGGACTCTTGACGTAGTTTTATTAGAGGTGGGGGTACAAGGGGTTCTGCTCCTCTAAGGGTGTGAGGCATAAAGTTAGATAAAGCAGCAAAAAAATGTGTCCTTTGTTTAATCTCATGGACTTTAATTCACAGGCTGGTTAGCTAACCAGATTGGGTGATGATATAAAGGCATTTAACAAAACAATTCTTTGTTGTTTTTGCTAAAATGAAACTTGCTGGGAAGAATTTTGATTATTTGATTTGACTACCATAAAGAGTCGTCTGCACAAATCAGCTACATTTGAATTAAGACAGAAAACATGAATTACCATTCGAAAAAGTCCTGAATGTTCTGAGGTCCAAAATGAGAAGTTTAAGCTGACTTTTAAATGTTTTTGTGCATAGCAAGGAAGATGTTACTTTAAAGCTGACTTGAATTGCTGGAGAATAAGATTAGGTCGGTCAAGTTTAGTTTTTGATTCCGATGAAGTCACATGAGATTTGTAGTGATGAAAGCAGTTAATCTAAATTAAACATTGCTTTGCAGTACCTTTGTGTTTTGTGGTCTAGTGTTTATTTTTGTGTGGTTACAAGTTAGGAAATATGGATACCCTTAATGTCTCAGGAGTGGTCTTTTATCTCCCCAGCAAGCATAGGTATTTAATTAGCTGGAGGCTTGGACTTGACCCAAGTTGAGCGAATTTCTTGGCTTTTGCATACTGTGGACTGTGTACTCCTCCTCACCCTGACAGACAACACCAGCTGAAACCCCCTTTTAATTAAAGCACATAGATCACCATCTAGTGATCGCATAACAGCCAAAGTTTATAAAGGTTATAGCTGATACTATGACAGACCCTATCATGACCATGCACAACTGAAGCATAATTTAATCAAATGTATCCAAAAATAAATGAAAGCACTGTTTATGCCTTTCTGCAAGGTTAAGGATAGCCACCTGTAGTACTGTTGTCCATTTTGTACCCTTCCTAATGTACTAGAAAACTACACATTGGCAGACAGCATGTGGAAAATATTAACACCTCTGCTAGAGAGCATCACTGTATCCATTTATCACAGGAAGTTTGGCTTTAACCGCATATCAAGATTAATTGGTAATACTTTCATTTGCTGAAAATTGTATTACAAGGCCTTATACCCTGACATAAATGCAACTCTTGGACTGTATGATCGACCTTGGAAAATTGCATTAGCTAATACTTCTGAACTTGAAATTATGAGCAAATCAGATACTCTGATGGGCTTTTTGGTCAGTGTCCCACTGACATTTGGAATTGTTTGTCACAATAAGGATAAATCATTGCACATATAGCTTTCAGATTCTCCGTGATTAAAGATTTTGAACAGAGACATAAGTCATGTAAGTATGGAGTCCACAGACCGTTTATTACAGAGAAGATACTGACTATTGGTATCTTGTTTATTACTTGGTCATTTCAATCTCTTAAAACAAAGATATCACTGCAGACTATGAAATAGTACCAGCAGTGATTTCTTATGGTAAATCACTGTCACAATCAGTGTTGTGTTACTCAGTTTCTTGTGATTTAGGCACTTGACACTTGAGCAGCTTAATCTTGGCTATGTGTAGACATGCTCACATATTTACCTATATATGTACACACACACACCTACCTGATGGCAGATTAGGTGATCACATCACCAGTTCACCTATTAGCATATTATTGATATGTGGAAGGAGACAAGAGTCTCTGGTAAAAACCCACACGAATAGGAGGACACACAGATACTCCATGCATGTACCACAGCTAGGAACCAA